>NC_135749.1:40011250-40311666 GCF_041903045.1 Epinephelus lanceolatus
CTGTCTGAATCAGGTGGACCGATGTGCAATTCGGCGTCCATGGTGGGTGAGTAGCTAATCGCTGTATTGACTTTAGTCAAGGATGCTGTTAGCTGTACGTGAAGCACTGTCTGTCTGAGGATCTGATGAGAGATCTGAGACAAACAGGGCTGGATGGGTTGGCCAGGTATATGTAGGCTTGTCAGGTGATTAGAGGTGTGGTTGAGGCGTGAACCTGCTCCCGAACCTAAGTTAACTAGTTAACTTCATTTGTGATGCAGAAGTTGGACTGTGTAGGCCGTGTTCTATATATATCCATGGTGTAGGCTACTAGTTTGACTTCAGAGTCTGATCTGACATGATATTATCCAGTTTTGCAATGCTGTGCAGGCTGATCTGATCACCTATTCAAATCACCAATTCAAATAGCCTAGGTCTAAGCCAAGCACATTAGAATAATTATTCAATATATAAATAATTTCTACATAATGGAATTATAGTAATGCAAGTAATTATTCAATATATAAATAAGTTCTACATAATTAAATTATAGTAATGCAAGTAATTATTCAATATATAAATAATTTCTACATAATGGAATTATAGTAATGCAAGTAATTATTCAATATATAAATAATTTCTACATAATGGAATTATAGTAATGGCGTAATTAAGAAGAACGATGAACTATTTACAATGTAGGCCTATTAACACAGCCTAATGATCAAACAAAAGAGCAAACAAATGAATCAACATTTCTCTTTTATAGAAATATCCAAGATTACAAAGGCAAACGAATCAACATTTCTAATCTAGCCTCACAATTTCGTTACAGCTGTTTGGTGCGTGAAGGCGAAGTTGATATACATTTTCATTTCTAAGTAACAGCAGCAGACTGGCTGTAGAGAAGATATGAATGAAGGCATGATGACATAGCTCTGGCTGGGGTGCGAGTTTGACTGACAGGCTGCCTGTCGCTTGAGGGCGGGACTTTTGCGAATTTTTCCCGGATTCCACCTACGAAAAACATATTCGCGTACTGTAGCTAGCTAGCTACAGACAATTGTCTGTACTGTCGTCAGATTTATATTAATGGAAAGCTAAGGTGACCAGATCTCTGAGATGAAAATCGGGGACATTTTCAGTGTGGTGGTGAAAAATCATTAAATATTATCATTATGAAATAAAAAACGGGGACAAGTACTTTTTCATGTATTTTGACCAGCTTTTATTACTCAAAAGGTTGCAATTAAACAAATGAGTGACATCACCAACCATCCATCCACTGAGGAAGACAAAAATATTTTAATCTTATTAGCTTGAGTTAGGATGGATTTTTTTGGTCAAAGGTTTCAACTCATAACTGAATACTGAACTGATATTTATGACACAAAAGGTGGCAATCAAAAAATGGGTGACATCACCGTGATCTCCTCATTCATCCACCTCTGTAGCCTCCGCCCAACCTGATCTCACAGAAATACGTGAAATGACCACGACCTATTAACACCGCATTCCGTGGTGGCAGCACGTAATGGGTTGAAATTATGTGCTGCCACCACGAAAACAATGCCAATGTAAAGTCAATTAGGGTCCTCTCCCGTGGTGGACACACGGATTCCCTGATTCAATCACGTCACGTCAACCTCGTTTTCCTCAATGATATCTTTAACATTCCTGTGTATACACACAAAAACGCGGAAGTGTTCTTGATAACTCAACAATATGACAGGTTAATGTCAAGGCCATAAAATAAAATAAATGTATTTTGCCAGCTTTTGATAGCGTGGGGCTTTAAGAGCATTGTGCTGTGGGCGGATGGGGCGCGTTCCACTACTGTTTTGTAGCTGCTGTCCGCCGTCTGTGGGCTTCATTCCATTTCAGATTGCCATCCGTCTGCCGTAACTGAATCCAAACGCCAGTAATAAATAAATAAATAAGAAGATAAAAATAAGGCTGAGCACGGAAGAACCAGAGAGGAAACACCATCACATGGAGCCGTCTGCCCCTGGCAACCCGGCCACCCTCCACTCCACCAGGGGAGAGTGGACCCCAAGCCAGCGCCACAGAACGGCTGCCCCGCTGGTTATACGTCCGACCGTGGCAGCTGTCACACAAACTGCTGCTGAAAATTATACATTTTGATACAGGTAGGCTATATACATATTGCAAAACTCTGTAAAAGTACACCAAAGCATATTTTCGTTTCCAAATATTTATTTGAAAACGAAACCATTCATACGGTCAATATAAAACATTTTGTTAGTAATAAAAAACAAATGTAATCTCAATGTGAGCCAGCCGGCGGGACTGTGGCTGAACCACTTCCAATGTTCATTCATTCATTCATTCATTAATTTAATCGCATGTTCAATGTGTGTGTGTGTGTGTGTGTGTGTGTGTGTCAGAGAGGAGTATCAATAAAAAAAAGTAATTATTTCGGTGTTTATTTCTTTTATTCTTCCGTTTTTTTTTAATTAAAATGCGTAATATAGCCAACAATATTATAGACCAAATGTTAATCTAATTATTATTGTAGAATGTATTTAGCAAATCACCACTCTCAACTGGAGACAGCAGCAAAAAAAAAAAAAAAAAAAAGGCATTATAAAAAGCTGACAAATCGTGTTAATTAATTGATGTGAGATATTGAAGAGGTTGTCTCCTATAGTCTGTAATTTTTTATTTTTTTTATCATAACTTCTCGGAAATTACTCAAAAGTAGAACATGCTAAAAGTAAATACAATAATAGGCTAAATAGTATCTAAGCAATAATAAAGTGTCTAAACAATAATAAATATTATCTAAGTTATCTATTAGGCTACCATTCCACTCTGTAAATAGATTTTAACATTTCAATATGATTTTTATATTATTTTTGCTTATTTCATTATTGTTATTATTGGTTTTACTTTTTAGTAGTATTGTATTGTCTAAGGATGACTCCTTTTAGTAACTATCTACAGTAAAAAAGATAAAAACAAGCAAAGAAACAAACAAAACTCATTTTATACACGGGGCCTTCAAAGTGCTCTCTGAAACTACACCTGGCATGGCTTGTGTCCAAAAAATGAAAAAATCTAAACTTTGTCGTAGAGCTAAACCAAATACATCATTGGAAAGGTCTCAACCTGGAGAGTAACATATGTCAGTATGAAGATTCTACATGGCTCCTGCTTTCAGCCATTGACCTTTGAACCTTGACCTCAGTGCATGTTTGAAGGCTTATAACTCAGCAACGAAAGGGGGTACAGACATGAGACCAACTGTTACAGAGAGCTCTTGACCTCAGCTATCATGTGAGTGTAGTCAACAACTGTGGGTGCTGTCAGATATGGATAAAATATGGATAAAATTATAAAATTAATTTTCACCCATTTAGAAATTCGATATTTAAAATCTGATTTCACAAATGTGTTTACCATCCCCTTAAAGTCCACAGTGTACTCTCAATTCAATATTTACAACTTCCAAATCTGGGAAAAACACTTAGATTTTTAAAAAACTACAATTCCCTGGGACCGCGCCATGCAGTTTGATACATATCAGCAACATAGTTGTAGTTCTTCTGATTTGCAAAGTAGGGTTCTAAATAGGGTTGTAAAAAGATATATCTACTGAATATATCTAATATCAAGTAAAGCCGAACTAGTTATTACACTCCACCTAGATGAACTATGGTAAGAAAAAGTAAAGATGTCGGCTAATTTTCGATATTTTAGCTAATACACTAGAAATGGCGTTTTTGGGACAGTAGGTTCGTTTGCGGCATGTAAAATAGGGTTGTAAAAAGCTAGATCTACTGAATAAATCTAATATCTAGTAAAGCCGAAGTAGTTATTACACTGCACCTAGATGGACTATGTTAAGAAAAAAAGCAAGGATATTGGCTAATCGTAGTTATTTTAGATAGTACTCTAAAAACGGCGTTTTTGGGATGGTAGGTTTTTTGCGGCTTGTTGTAAAACAGGGTCGTAAAAAGATACATCTACTGAGTATATCAAAATGTCTAGTAAACCTAGATGAAATATGTTAAGAAAAAGTAGGCATCATGGTTCATTTCAGATATTTTAGCAAGTTCTCTAGAAATGGCGTTTTTGTGATTGAATATTTGAATAGGCTATAACAAATATCTAGAACAGCCAAACTATCACGTTATTATCATTATTATTATTATTGGTGGAAAATTATAACAGGGGAATGTATTTGCCGTTTTAATATCAAGAACACTTCCGCGTTTTTGTGTGTATACAGGAATGTTAAAGATATCATTGAGGAAAACGAGGTTGACGTGACGTGATTGAATCAGGGAATCCGTGTGTCCACCACGGGAGAGGACCCTAATTGACTTTACATTGGCATTGTTTTCGTGGTGGCAGCACGTAATTTCAACCCATTACGTGCTGCCACCACGGAATGCGGTGTTAATAGGTCGTGGTCATTTCACGTATTTCTGTGAGATCAGGTTGGCCTCCGCCTCAGGAGCTTAGGTAGAATAAGAGCAGAGGAGAACATGAGAAAAACTGCAAGAACAGAGCCAATAGTAAGTGAATAGTTTCTTAAAGAAAAAGCAGTTTTGGTAATATAATACTTATATAATTTAGTCATTACAGATTACTACAGTCATTGGTTACCCACACAGCACTGTCTGGTGCCAGCCCGACACAAAATACAGCAGTTAACACACACAACTATTAACCATTTACTTATTATTTATTTATTATTTTAACACAGTCTCAGGTCCCTATGCCTCCCCCCCCCCGTCAGGCTCACAGTCTCACGGAGAAGAGTTGGAACGTTAGCATGGTAGCCGAGTAGCGCTAACGTCCCTACGCTTAAGCATGGGGACGTTAGCGTTAGCACTAGTCGGCTGCCATGCTAACGTTCCAACTCTTCTCCAGCGGGCTCACGGGCTTCCGGCTCCAGCTCACGGAGAAGTGAGGAATGTTAGCGTTAGCTGCCAGAGTTAGCACTAGAGCTACTACGGCTACTGGAGTAACTTGCAGCTATGGAGCGCTTCTACCAATTCTTCTAGTCACTGAGCCTCGCCTCCATTTCAGCAAATATATTGCATTTATTACAGGGACCATCATCATTGAAGTACCCACATAGTGTTTCCCAGTTTCATACTATGCCCACTTAGCCCACTTATATTCCCTATAGGGCCAATGTAGTCAGCCCACATGGGTTCCCCATGTGGCACCCATCTAACTAAAACCAAATGGGTCCCACATAGTGTTTCCCAGTTCCATACCATGCCCATTTAGCCCACTTGTATTCCATATAGGGCCCATGTCCATGTTACCCAGTTCCAGCTCAGACTCAGTTAGCCCACATATATACTTTATGGGGCCCATTTAGCCAGCCTACATGGGCTCCCCATGTGGCACCCATGTAACTAAAACCAAATGGGTCCCACATAGTGTTTCCCAGTTCCATACCATGCCCACTTAGCCGACTTATATTCCCTATAGGGCCAATGTAGTCAGCCCACATGGGCTCCCCATGTGGCACCCATGTAACTAAAACCAAATAGGTCCCGCATAGTGTTTCCCAGTTCCATACCATGCCCACTTAGTCCACTTATATTCCCTATAGGGCCAATGTAGTCAGCACCCATGTAACTAAAACCAAATGGGTCCCACATAGTGTTTCCCAGTTCCATACCATGCCCATTTAGCCCACTTGTATTCCATATAGGGCCCATGTCCATGTTACCCAGTTCTAGCTCAGACTCAGTTAGCCCACATATATACTTTATGGGGCCCATTTAGCCAGCCTACATGGGCTCCCCATGTGGCACCCATGTAACTAAAACCAAATAGGTCCCACATAGTGTTTCCCAGATCCATACCATGCCCACTTAGCCCATTTATATTCCCTATAGGGCCCATGTCCGTGTTACCCAGTTCTAGCCCAGACTCACTTATCCCACATATATACTTTATGGGTCCCATTTAGCCAGCCTACATGGGCTTCACATGTGGGGCCCATGTTTCTGAAAAAATATGGGGCCCTTAAAATTTGCCCTGTGTGTGCCCATGCCCACTTAGCCCACTTACATCCCTTATGGGGCTCATACAGCCAGCTCACATGGGCTTCACATGTGGGGCCCATGTAACTGAAATCACATGGGACCTACAAAATTTGCCCAGTTCAAGCCCATGCCCACTCAGTACTCACATAGCCCGTATTTAACCCTTGTGGGCCCCACATGGACATGCTGGCTGGGGTGTTGTTGAAGACAACTAAATGTTAATGTGCAATGTCATACAGACGT
Organism: Epinephelus lanceolatus; assembly: GCF_041903045.1. Classification (NCBI taxonomy): domain Eukaryota; kingdom Metazoa; phylum Chordata; class Actinopteri; order Perciformes; family Serranidae; genus Epinephelus; species Epinephelus lanceolatus. Next base: position 40,017,511 of record NC_135749.1, read on the forward strand.
GGTTCATTTATTTTGAAAGAGACTGTAAGCAAACTGTACATTTCCTGTGAAAACAGAAATGTATTTTTAAAACAGACAATGCATGTAACAGAATGTCAACAACCAACGCTCCCAGCGTACCTTCCACATCATATCTTAATGTGGAAAGTCAGCGACCAAACTTTGATATGTGACGTAGTCGGAGTGAGAATGTGTTGAACAAACATCTGCCAATGAAGGTCGTGAGATTTGGCTGAGAGCCCCACAAAAAGCTAGTAAGTGGACCTTGAGGTATATTTCTTTTGGACTGTTGTCTTTTATACTTTAAACTGTGAACTTTGTTGTCACATCCCTGCACAAAACTGTGCAGCTCTTCATTTTAAAAACAGATACACTGTACATATTTTTATAGTATTTGTTCTCCTACCCTTAGTTGACATTTTTTTATTCTATATGTATGTTTCGTGATTTTATTTTAATGTCGCTTACTATTTTTATTTTTATGCAGTAAAAAAGACAAAGACAAAATCTCTTGCATGTAAAAACTACTTGGAATTCAAAAGGTTCCAATTTGTTATCATCACGCAGCACTACAAGACACTAAAACTAGTTTAGATAATGTCATCATGTGAAGTTTAAACCTACCTTCTGTTATTAGACAATAATTCAGTAACAACTCTGCAACTGGAGTTGTGATTTCTGCTCCTGTTTAATTTGCTGTTGATGCAAATTATCTTTATTCACAGATGTTTCAAATTAAAAGCCTTCTAAACACCTCAAAGTGCATAATCTTTCCCTTTGCTCCAGGAATGAGTCTGAAAACCCAGAAATGAGTTAGCATTTTAACGCTCCCACTTCCCTCATGTTCAGTCAGTGGAGTTTTGGTTAGATGCCTGAAATAAGGTCTGTGCCAAACAAACAATTATGATACTTACGGGTCACAAACAAACGCAACTTTTATGGTTTTTGAAGCGTAAATGCATTTACTGGAACAAATAATCGAACATTCGGTTATAAATAAACTACATCACAATCTCAGGATTTCGACATCACCACAACAAGGCTGTAAAGCCATGTTCAACATGATTACAGTCTGCAGTCTCATTTACTCACTTGTTATTTTTTTTTTAATGTAATTTTATATACTTTATTAATCCCCCTGAGGGGAAATTCAATTTTTTCACTCTTTTGTCATTAACATACAGGTCTGAAAGACACACATGCACATGGAGAGATGTCAGAGTGAGGGGGCTGCCTTGGTCAGGCGCCTCGAGCGGTTGGGAGGTTCGGTGCCTTGCTCAAAGGCACCTCGGCAGTGCCCAGGAGGTGAACTGGCCCCTCCAGCCACCAGTCCAAGCTCCATATTTCGTCCGTACGGGGACTTGAACAGCAACCCTCTGGTTCCCAACCCAAGTCCCTATGGATTGAGCTACTGCCGCCTTTTTTAAAGACAGGATTAAGACAGGGTTTTAGGACTCATTACTAGTGCACTATAGAAAATAAGTTAGCATTTATCCTTGTTTTGAAGTCAGTGGGTTTTTTTGGAATGATTTTTTGGTTAGATTCCTGAAATATGGAGATTTTTATGTTTTGTTCTGCAACATTAAATACATCAATAAATATACCACTGTGAATTTTGAAGCTTTTATGAGTTTAAGATTGTTGCTAACAAGTGACTAAATGAGACTACAGAATGACATGCTGAACACGGCCTTACAGCCTTGTGGTGGTGATGTCACGTCATGTGAAATTAGTGTAGTTAGTTTAAAGCCTAACATTATCTTTTTAGTTCTGGCCATTGCCTTAACAAAAATTATAAAAGTGGTGTTCATCTGTAAAGATTATCTTGCTGAACAAAACCTTATGTATCATAAATATTTTTTTTCACCCCATAGCTTTTTTTTTGGCAATAATCCGAATCCAATGGAAAAATCCCACAGGTCTTTGCTGGGGGCACAATGGTGATGTTCAATTTGTACACATGCCACGTATTTTGAAAGGCTGCAATAAATGACCTGATGTCAGTTAACAAGGAAGCCGTCCCAAGTGCTTGTAAAGAGGCAGGTTGGGGTGGTGAATGGATTACAAAAAAACAGACTTTCATCCGTGACTTTCCAGTGGAGTTGTGTGTTCAGATCAGTGTTGGGGTCCAAAGGACAGAGGGATGTCGTATGCTGTAAAGCCCTCTGAGGCAAATTGTGATTTGTGATATTGGGCTTTATAAATAAAATTGAATTGAATCGAATTGAATTGAACTTTGACTCATATTAAGGTACGTTCTCGCCATGTTTTTCTCCCTAGACCTAACCTGAGTAACTTTATGTAATTACATAACTGTATGTTAAGGACGTAACCAGTGGCGGCTGGTGAAAAATATTCTAGGTGGGGCTGTGCCATATTAAGCCAGTTTCAGTAACTATCCCAATACAATTTAACACAAACAGCAGGATACCACTGCTCTGTGAAATAGTAATTATTTAATGCCAGTATTAAAAAGTTGAGGCATTCTTACACAAAAACATAAACAGCATATTGCACAAACACAAGTTTTGCATTTGAAACTGAACATGTACACAAATGACTTAATTATATTTACACATTTTTACACACAAGGCTGTTGACTGTTACACCAGTGCCCCCTTGTGGCGGAGGTGCACAGCTGAGCACATGAAACGGTGTGTTAGTAGTAAATAGGCAACGCAAGAGACAAGCCACCAGAACAGAGTGCAAAGTGGACTATTTACAATAACATAAAATTATATAGATTGTAGTAATGTATCTATGAAATTTACACTGTATAAAGGATGTATAATAAAGAAATGAATATAAAGTGGCTGAACTCAAACCTTTGGCTGGAAGAATACTGTACAATACTTTATGATCAAGCTAAATGTTACTAATGTGATCAGAACTGCAACAATTAACTGATTTTTCAATTAGTCGATCAAGAAAAATATTATCTGCAACAATTTTGATAATAATGTCAGCATTTGAGTGATTTTCCAAGGTAAGATTCCAAACATTTTTTTGTTTTTGATTATCAAAAGTTAAGATTTGCTTCTTTCATATGTCTAATATGAGTCAATGAAAAACCATTGTATAAACTAAACAATCAAGAAAATGATGAACAGATTACATATATAATTAAAGCTGTAAGCAGCTGTGACCGGGCCCTGGCTCTCCCGCGTCTATGCGGGGGGCCAGCAGCACGCATCACTGAAGCAGTTATGTGAAAACTCAGAGTAAGTTAACCCTGTAAAACCCACTGTTGCAAATTTACAACATCACTTTTAACAATTATAAAAAAAGGCCTGCAAATGTTTTTTTTTCTCAAGACCACATTTACATAGTTAATGGGTCCTATTGTTTGTCCTCACAATGCTATTGGATAGAAGAAGTGTTTATAGGTCTGGTCATCTGGCCATGAACTCACTCTACCTGCAAACTTCCTGTTGAGCTCATCTCCTTTTTTTGCATGACTGGATTTGTCAGGATTAAAGTAAGTAAAATTCCTTAAATATTTTTTTGTGTTTATTACAATGTCTACAACATGTACATATTTAGTTATTTTGGAAAACATTCATCAAATTTGATTTAGAGCTTGTTATGTCTATGTTGTAATTCTACAACGTTGGGTCAGTGTGGTAGTCAAAATAGCCTGTGCTCCTCCTTACACATTACATAAGGTCACTGCACTTCTCACATGGTCATAAATTGAAAAAAAAATGTAGTAGAAATTTACAGTATTAGATGATTCATTGTAACGAAGCTCTAAATGTGCTTTTCTGTTAAAGTTTTATTTAATTTAGCTTTACTTAGTTTTATTTGAAACTCCAACATCTATAGCAGTATTTGAAACTCCCTGTATCTTTGCAGTTTTTTGTTTGTTTTTTAACTTCTAAATGATCCTGAGCTATTTTTCTCAGTGTTGCCCAAGCAGCAGTTTGTAGCATTAGGAGATAGAAAAACAGGTTCTGTATGTTCTGGATTTGTTGGGGGGATGCCTGTTGCATTGTTCAGGGACAGGTGCGAATGGTCTTGAATGTGAACCTGTAAGTGCTCTGGGGGGATGCATGTGTTCCTTTAGTGATTCAGTAACATATAAAGAACTGCTTTGCCCATCACTACACCAAAGTGTAACAACATCAGCTGGTTCAAACTAACTGATGAACAGAGGCTAATACAAACATGGTAAAGTGAGCTCAGCAGTGTGACATCATGTGGTATATAATATATATTTAAACAAGAGTTTAAACTGGAGAATGATCTGTGGCATGAAAACAAAAAAGGCTGTTTGTAACTTTAGTGTAAATAACACCAGAAGTCCTGAAGTCAGTGAAGATGTGACGGGCTGGACAGAAACCAGAGGATCTGTAACCTCTGTGATGGTGATGACGATGATGATGATGGTGTGGGACATGAGTTTCATATTCAGTTTGAATGTCAGAATGAAGCTTAATGACTTCCAGAGAAAGGTATTAGCCAAAGTATTATTTGAACCGTCCATCGAAAGTCATCTGTTAACTGGGTGTTTTGTCTAAAGAACGTTCTTCCTCTGTTTGAGTAACATTGGTTGTACTTTGGCCATGCCGTGTGCCATCCTTCTGTTATTGTATGTAATGTGATATGGTCTTGAAAATGAAAATAAGAAACTGAATGTATTTGACATCATCCAAAGGTTTTTATCATCTTAATTGGGATCAGTGGACCAACAGTATCTCTTTAGCCCATGAATTTAACGATCCAGTGCCTGTTGCATTGTTCAGGGACAGGTGTGAATGGTCTTGAATGTGAACCTGTAAGTGCTCTGGGGGGATGCATGTGTTCCTTTTAGTATGATAAGCAGAGAGCATAATAGGCCAGCCAGACAGTATTGTTTGAATGTAGTAAACCACATTGAAAGTGATGGAGGAAAAAGTTTTGTAAATATATTTTTTTTCCAATATTTTTATTTATAAATGCTTATTCATAAAACTATGATTGCTGTGTGATTATTACTCATGATATATACTGTTATGGTGCTAAGTAAGCAATCAACCCTGCAAATGAATACTTAAATGTTCTGTATATTTGTTCAGACAAAGTGAGTACAAACACAGAAGTTCTGCTCCCAACTATGCCCAACGTTGCAAATTTACATTTCCCTAAAAACTTACTAAAATGTAAAAAATTTGAAAACTCTGATTTCTACATCAGAGGCCTCCTAAAACAATATCTGAGTCAATATCTGAGTCAAAAAAAAAATTTGCTCATTTTTTTCTATATCTGGGTCTTACGGGGTTAACCCTGGCGTGGTGTGACGTTTCATCTTCCTACTCCAAAAAAACCCTATGGGGAAGGATATGTTGAAAATTTCAAGGGGGCGCTATAGAGACATTTTGTCACCCCCCATGGGCGACACCCCTATCAGATGTATGAGCTCGCCATTTTTGACCTGTGTATCAATTTCATGTGAATACGATGTCGCTGAAGCCAGCAAAAAGCCATCAATTTACTTCCATTCACACTAATTAGACTGCCACCAGAATGCCACCTATTGGCCGATTTGTACCAAATTTTGCAAAAACCCTCATCGGGCCATGGAACACAATTAGCAAAAGTGTTGTGGTAATGGGACTGTATTCGGTCAAGATATGAAAGACTGTCTGTTTTGAACACAATGTGCAGGAATTTGTTGTTTTATATTTTGGGCATTTTTTGGACGATCAAAATTCTTTTGATAACTTTTTGTCAGGAGGGTTGACAGATGCTTCATGCAAAGTTTGGTGCAAATCAGTCAAATCGCCTAGGAGGAGTTCGAAAAAGTACGTTTTTCATTTGTCGTGATTTAGCGAATGGAAAGTTACCACGAAAGTGGGCATGGCTTACACCATACAATTCAGCTGAATACAGAGAACACATAAATAGAAGGTTTAACAATGTGCAACATATTATGTGGGAGTTATTAGCCAAAAATGCTTTTGCATTGAAAATAGTGCCACCTGCTGGTCATTTTTGGTGTGTGAGTTACAGGGGCCAGTCTATACCACCCCTATCAATTTTATTTCCATGAGTGTTATGGTGTTGGCACAGTGCCAAATATTAAATTAGACGGCCACCAGAGCGCCACCTAGTGGCAGATCGGTAAGTCCTTTGTCAGATATCCTCAGGAGGGCATTGACAATAATTATACCAAGTTTCGTGTTAATCGTCCCAACCGTTGTTGAGATATAAAATACTTCAATTTAAAGAGCGCCACCTTGTGGTCATCACCCGAAATTTTGCACAGAACCTCATGGGCTCATGGGGAAGTGATATCTTGAGTTTCATGTCATTCAGATACACCAATGTGGAGATATGCAGCACCTCCTGTTTTGTACTAAATCTCCAGGAAGTTGTTATTAAATAACTTTAGTATTCTTTGGAATATCGAAATTCTTTTAATAACTTTTTATCAGGAGACTCCACAGATGCTGTGTGCAAAGTTTCGTGCAAATCGGTGAAATTGCCCAGGAGGAGTTTGAAAAAATAGGTTTGCGACATTTTGCGAATTTGTGAAAAAAGAACTGCAGGCGAAAATGGGCGTGGCCTATATCACGAGATTCAGCACAATTCACTGAACGCATGGATCAACGTGTGGTTTTTGAATGTGCGACAAAGTATATGGGAGTTATTAGCTAAAAGGCACTTCCCTTGATTATAGCGCCACCTAGTGGTGGAAAATCAGGACCACAATAGATTATAAAATTTTTCGCCAGGTGTGACTTATATTCCGAGTTTGATGAGTTTTGGGGTATGTTCAGGCAGTGAAAAATGCAATCCTTTTGGACAAAGAAAAAAAATAAAAATAATAATAATAATTAAAGCTGCAAGCAGCTGTGATCAGGCCCTCGCTCCCCCATGTAACCGCGGGTGCCTGAGGCACGTGGGGGCTGTGGCGCGAAGCGAGAAGGGAGAAAAAACCTGGCAGGAGCGAAAAAACGCAATGTTTCGTTCATCCACCAGGTGGCGCTACGAGCGTAACCAGATGTGGCCAGGTGCATTCAGGGGTGGACCGTCATCACACGTGAAGTTTCGAGCAAATCTGACAATGTCAATGTATAATGTGCATTTCCTGTTTCTACAAGGGGGCGCCATGAGCAAGATTGCCTATGAGTATATGGAGGTGTTGAGGGCGGGGCTCTTATCATGTACAGAAATTTTGAAGCAGTTTGGATGAATTATGTGGGAGAGAGAGCTGCGTGAATATGCATGGCGATGGATCAAAAATGGCAGCACCATAGCAGCCACGCCCTTTGACCTACAGACATGCAGAGCACAACTTTTGATCAGCATGGTGTCTGGATGATCTGTCAAAAATCTGAAGTCGATTGGATGAAATCCCTAGGACTAGTTCGTTAAAATACAACATGTGGAAATCATGTCAAAATGACAAGTCAAAATCAAAATGGCCGACTTCCTGTTTGGAGTAGGCCATTGGTGCCAGAGACTTTTATGTGCGTCTGGACAACATACACATGTGTGCCAATTTTCATGTTCCAACTCCAAAAAAAATCCTATGGGGAGGGTTTTTCGAAAATTTCAAGGGGGCGCTATAGAGGCATTTTGTCCCCCCCATGGGCGACGCCCCTATCAGATGCAAGAGCTTGCCATTCTTGACCTGTGTGTAAATTTTCATGAGGATATGGGGACGTTGAAGCCATCAAAAAGCCAAACGTATTTGGTGGCGGGGGAGGCACCATAGCGGCCACGCCCCTTAACATAGAGGAAAGCTTTTAATAACTTTTCATCAGCGCGGTCTCTGGATGATCTGTAAAAAATTTGAAGTCGATTGGATGAAATCCCTAGGACAAGTTCGTTAGAATACAACATGTGGAAATCCGCCAAAATGACAAGTCAAAATCAAAATGGCCGACTTCCTGTTTGGAGTAGACCATTGGTGCCAGAGACTTTTATGTGCGTCTGGACAACATACACATGTGTGCCAATTTTCATGTTCCAACTCCAAAAAAAATCCTACGGGGAGGGTTTTTCGAAAATTTCAAGGGGGCGCTATAGAGGCATTTTGTCCCCCCCATGGGCGACGCCCCTATCAGATGCAAGAGCTTGCCATTCTTGACCTGTGTGTAAATTTTCATGAGGATATGGGGACGTTGAAGCCATCAAAAAGCCAAACGTATTTGGTGGCGGGGGAGGCACCATAGCGGCCACGCCCCTTGACATAGAGAAAAGCTTTTAATAACTTTTCATCAGCATGGTCTCTGGATGATCTGTAAAAAATTTGAAGTCGATTGGATGAAATCCCTAGGACAAGTTCGTTAGAATACAACATGTGGAAATCCGCCAAAATGACAAGTCAAAATCAAAATGGCCAACTTCCTGTTTGGAGTAGACCATTGATGCCAGAGACTTTTATGTGCGTCTGGACAATGTACACATGTGTACCAATTTTCATGTTCCAACTCCAAAAAAACCCTTATGGGAGGGGTTTTTGAAAATTTCAAGGGGCGACGCTCCTATCAGATGCAAGAGCTCGCCATTCTTGACCTGTGTATCCATTTTCATGAGGAGATGAGGTCGTTGAAGCCATCAAAATGCCAAACGTATTTAGTGGCGAGGGATCGATAGTCACCACGCCACCACATGGACACCTTTAGACGTAGCTTCGCAGCGTTGATAAGGTAGCTTCACCAACTTGTTCTGCATGCATTAGAAGTGGAATGAAGTTGATGCGGTCAAGTTTGTGGCATTAGTACATGTTAAAGTAAAAACTGGTCACTTCCTGTTACCACCAGGGGGGCTATGAGTAAGGTGGGATATTAACATATTGGGGCGTTCGGGGCAGAGCCATCATCATGTCCAGCAAGTTTGAAGCTGCTACGATCAAGTATGTGGGCAGGAGAACCGTTCGAAATTCGATGGCAAGAAAACGAAAAGTCGCCAAAATTTGTCACATCCTAGCGGCCACGTCCCTTGACATAGAGAAAAGCTTTTAATAACTTTTGATCAGCATGTTCTCAGGATGATCTGTACCAACTTTGAAGTCGATAGGACGAAATCCCTAGGAGGAGTTCGTTCAAATGTAAGTTGTGGAAATCGCCGTAACGAAAAAACTCAAAACAAAATGGCTGACTTCCTGTTGGGATTTCACCATGACGTTAAGAGACTTTTTTGTGCGTCTCGGCATGATACATGTGTGTACCAAATTTCGTTTGCCTACGACAAACTAACCCCAACGGGGAGGGTATTTTGAAAATTTGTAGGGGGCGCTATTTCGGCATTTCATGCCGACCATGTGCAACCGCCCAAAAATATCGAATTTCGGACGTGGCCGGACGAATGTGGACAGTTAGAAGCATTTTCAAATTTGGGAAAGGGCCGAAATTGGGATACGAAATGTCACAAGAATAATAATAATAATAATAATAAACAGCACGATTTCAATAGGGTCCTCGGACAACTTCGTTGTCGCTCGGGCCCTAATAATCAGGAGAAAAAGAATAGGGACCTCGCAGGTCTGTGACCTGCTCGGGCCCTAATAATAATAACAATAATTAAAGCTGCAAGCAGCGATGAACGGGCCCTCGCAGTTTGGTGAGTTTTGGGGTATGTTCAAGCAGTGAAAAATGCGATCACATGGGCGGAAGAAAAAAAAAAAATTAAAGCTGCAAGCAGCGATGATTGGGACCTCGCACCTTCATGCAACTCGGGGGGGCTGGCAGGACGTCTTCTGACGTGTCAATTAATTTCTGTCAAAGTTAAACATCGCATGCAGGAGTGACTCAGCATATCCCTGATACAGTGCTGAAATGACATATTTCACATTTTGTATCACTTCCTCTTTCCACTAGAGGGAGTTGGAGAGCGCAGTAATTATACATCATGTTTTTGTACATCAAATATACACCACAGCATTTAACTTTCAGATAAATCAAAAGATAAGTGTTAGGGATGGGCAACACAAGCAAAAACACTATTCGAAAATCGTGGCAAGTATTCAACAATTTTTCGAATAATCGCCCCCCAGAGCCACGCACACAGAGATCCACTCATCTTTAAAAACCCGAACATACTCGGGCGGAACGGACTCCGCGGAGGTCCGCGCGGACTCAAAGCAGACGTCCGACATTGTAGGAAACTACAACGCGGAAGTGCGCTCGACTATGAAAGCCCGAATGACTGCGGACATTCCTCACGGAGTAGTAGTCTCTGCATGTTTCTCCTGTTTGTAGAAGAGCATCAAACTAGCTGGTAGCCCATCTCACTTCACTGTAGCAATCCTAGACTGCCCTCGTGCGGTTAGGAGCTGAATTGCATGTCAAATATAGGGGGAGAAATAAGATGGCGAATAGTAATAGTCGCATTAAAAAATCTATTTTTCAAAAATAAAATGACTATTCGAAATTTGAAAATCGTGACCCATCCCTAATAAGTGTTTGAGACCTACTTCCTGTAACCACTAGGTAGCACTATGAGTATCAGGAAATATGGTCATATAAATGTTTTCACGGTAGGACTAATATGAATCATCTGAAGTTTGATGGAGATCAGAACATTTACGGCAAAAATATAGCATATATATATAATATAGCATATTTCCTGTTTCATGGCGAGACATCAAAATTAAACCCTCTGCAGCACGCATAGACACTAATGATATATCATGTTTGTGTACATCAAATACACACCACAGCACTGAAATTTCAGGTGAATCCAAAGATAAGTGTCTGGTAAGAAGTACTTCCTTTCACCACTAGGTGGCACCATGACTATCACGTAATATTGTCATATAAATGTGTTCAGGGCAGGACAAATATGAATCATGTCAAGTTTGGTGGACAACGGACCATTTACTCCAAATTTATAGCAATTTCCTGTTTCATGGCGAGACATCAAAAGTAAACCCTCTGCAGCACACGTAGACACTAATGATATGTCACGCTTGTGTACATCAAATATAGACCACAGCACTGAAATTTCAGGTGATTCCAAAGATAAGTGTCTGATAAGAAGTACTTCCTTTTGACACTAGGTGGCGCTATGATTATAAGGAAATATGGTAATGAAAATGTGTTTAGGGCGGGACTAATATGAATCCTGTGAAGTTTGGTGGAGATTGGACCATTTATGCCAAAGCTACAGCAATTTCGTTTTTCATGGCAAGACCTCAAGATTCAACCCTCAGCAGCGGGCGCGCCGTTCAACATTGGGCAAATCCTGTGATAACTTTTGGTCACAACATAGTCACGCTTACATTCACCAAGTTTGGAGCCAATCTGATTAAATCTGTAGGACAAGTTCGTTAATTTACAAGCCCTGGAAATGGGCAAAAATGCACAGAAGTGGCACAAGTAAATTCAAAATTGCGGACTTCCTGTTGGGTTTGGAGCATGGCTCCAAGAGGCTTTTTTGTACATAATAGAATGTTACAGGTGACTACCAAGTTTCATACATGCAGGTCAAACCAGCTTTGGGGGCTGCATAATTGAAATTTTCTAGGGGGCGCTGTTGAGCCATCTTGGTGCATCAAAGCACAAAAATCACATCAGACAACAGGACTTGCGAACTGTGATGTGTATACCACATTTGGTGAGTTTTCAAGCATCCCTTGTCCCTTCAAAACAACATCGTGTTTGATGGCGAACAAGGCGGCGCCATGGTGACAGCGTTTAATGAAAACTCAAAAGCTTCAGTTTTAAGTATCATCAAGGTCTAAGGACTTAGACCAGCAAGTTTGAGGTGGGTCTGATTAACCTGCTAGAAGAGGGACATCAAAGAATGTATAAAGTAGCTTTCTGTTGCCAGTAGGTGGCGCTATGGCGGTGATTCAAAATTCCTCTGTAGATGTGTTCAGGGCTGGACTGTCATTATATGTGTGAAGTTTTGGCAAGATATTCCCACGTGGAGTCAAGTTACAGCACCGTTTATCATCATGGCGAAACATCAAAGTTCGCCGCCAGGCCATGGCCACGCCCTTCGACCAAAAACTCACAGTTTCCACAATAAAGCATCATCAATGTCTTATGACTTTTTTGACCAAGTTTGAGATGGATTTGGTCAATTCTGTAGGAGATGTACATTAAAGTCTAAAACATGACATTTCCTGTTGCCAGTAGGGGGCGCCATATTTATTTCTAATTATTGAGATGTAGATGCGTTCAGGACGGGACTGGCATCAATCCTGTGAAGTTTGAGCAAGATTGGACCATGTATGCTGGAGTCATAAACTACTTCCTGTTTAGTGGCGAGACCCCTAACTTTGACGCCATCCCACGGTCACACGCATTGACGAAAACTCAAGCTTTTGATAACTTTTCATCTTCAAGGTCTTGGGATGGGACAGATCAAGGTTTGAAGTCGATCGGATTAAATCTCTAGGACTAGTTCGTTCATTTATGACCCCTGGAAATGGCCAAAAATGCATCAAAATTGCACAGTAAATTCAAAATGGCCGACTTCCTGTTGGGTTTAGAGCATGCCTCCAAGAGGCTTTTTTGTATGTCTCTGAGCGTTACATAAGCCTGCCAAGTTTCATACATGTAGGTTAAACTGGCTCCCGGGGCTGTTTCCTCAAACTTTTGTAGGGGGCGCTACTGAGCCATTTTTTGGAACCTGCGCACGAGACCTTTAAAATATCAAATTTTTCACCAGTCCTGATATATCTGCAATGTTTCATGAGTTTTCAGGTATGTTAAGCCTCCCAAAAAGGCAATTCATTTGGAGGAATAAGAAGAAGAAGAAGAAGAAATCCTTGTATTTCAATAGGGTAACAATAAATCCTTGCATTTCAATAGGGTCCTCGCACTGCTAGGTGCTCGGGCCCTAAATATATAAATTAAAGCTGCAAGCAGCGATGAACAGGCCCTCACAGTCCATGCGCGTCGGGGCATGCTGCCATTGGGAGGCGTGCACCTAGAAGTCTTGTCAGCTGTAATAAATAAAAAAAAACGTTATCTCTTACTTACATTTCCAGTATACAGGTAGGCACCCAACCCACGTATGTATTTTTCCAAAAAGTAGTAGCTGAATACATGCCCAATAGTTCAAGGTCTTCTGACTCTTTAAAAGTTGACATGGTGTCTCTAGCTCAAAGTGTGAGGGACAAGAAGAGGTTGAAAGTCGAGTTTTGAAGAGGATTTGAAGATTTTCCAATTTACTTCCGTTCACACTAATTAGACTGCCACCAGAACGCCACCTATTGGCCGATTTGCACTGAATTTTGCACAAACCCTCATCGGGCCATGGAACACAATTAGCAAAAGTGTTGTGGTAATTGGACTGTATTTGGTCAAGATATGAAATGTCTGTTTTGAAAACAATGTACAGGAATTTGTTGTTTTATATTTTGGCCATTTTTTGGATAATCAAAATTCTTTTAATAACTTTTTGTCAGGAGGGTCCACAGATGCTACATGCAAAGTTTGGTGCAAATCGGTCAAATCGCCTAGGAGGAGTTTGAAAAAGTACGTTTTTCATTTGTTGCAATTTAGTGAATGGAAAGTTACTGCGAAAGTGGGCGTGGCTTACACCACACAATTCAGCTGAATTCAGAGAACACGGAAATAGAAGGTTTAACAATGTGCGACATATTATGTGGGAGTTATTAGCCAAAAACGCTTTTGCAGTGAAAATAGCGCCACCTGCTGGTCATTTTTGGTGTGTGAGTTACAGGGGCCAGTCTATACCACCCCTATCAATTTTATTTCCATGAGTGTTATGGTGTTGGCACAGTGCCAAATATTAAAGTAGACGGCCACCAGAGTGCCACCTAGTGGCGGATTGGTAAGTCCTTCATCAGATATCCTCAGGAGGACACTGACAATAATTATACCAAGTTTCGTGTTAATCGGCCCAACCGTTGTTGAGATACAAAATACTTCAATTTAATGAGCGCCACCTTGTGGTCATCACCCGAAATTTTGCACAGAGCCTCAGGGGCTCATGGGGAAGTAGTACCCAGAGTTTCATGTTATTCGGATACACCAATGTGGAGATATGCAACACTTCCTCTTTAGGACGAAGTCTGCAGGAAGTTGCTATTTAATAACTTGAGTATTGTTTGGAATATCGAAATTCTTTTAATAACTTTTTGTCAGGAGACTCCACAGATGTTGTGTGCAAAGTTTCATGCCAATCGGTGAAATTGCCTGGGAAGAGTTTGAAAAAGTAGGTTTGCGACATTTTGCGAATTTGTGGAAAAAAACGGTAGGTGGAAATGGGCATGGCCTATATCACAAGAGTCAGCACAATTGACTGAACGCGTGGATATAAGGTTTTTGAATGTGCTACAAAGTATATGGGAGTTATGACCCAAAACGCACTTTCCTTAATAACAGCGCCACCTAGTGGTGGAAATTCAGGACGACAATAGATTATAAAATTTTTCGCCAGGTGTGACTTATATTCCAAGTTTGGTGAGTTTTGGGGTATGTTCAGGCAGTGAAAAATGCGACCATATGGGCGGAAGAAAAAAAAAATAAAATAAAATAACCGGGAGAAAAACAATAGGGACCTCGTAGGTCTCCTGCTTGGGCCCTAATAATCGGGAGAAAAACAATAGGGACCTCGCAGGTCTCCTGCTCGGGCCCTAATAATAAACAGCGCGATTACAGTAGGGTCCTCACGGACGACTTTGTCGTCGCTCGGGCCCTAATAATATTGACAAACCCAGTTCTAAGACAAAATACTAGAAATTTCTAAAGTGCAATATATTGCTGGATGATGTCTTGTGCAAAGATCTACTATTATCTACTATATACAAAGAAAGATTTGGTCAAGGGAATGTGTGTGTGTGTGTGTGTGTGTGTGTGTAAAGAGTGAGAGAGAAGTCCCCTCAATATTGAAAGAGTAAACAGTTAAAGAGAACTCTGTGTGTGTGTGTGTGTGTGTGTGTGTGTGTGTGTGTAAAGAGTGGGAGAGATGTCCCCTCTATGTTGAAGTAAAAGTGAAGTAAAGAGTACTTGAAGTAGTACTCTGAAGTAAAAGTGAAGTAAAGAGTATAGATATGGAGCCTAATGAGTAATGATAAAGCCAGCTAAATAACTATAAGCTTCTTAACTGTAAGACATGTGTAATAGCTGCTGCGTGAAAAGGTAGGACTCAAAAAGAGATAATGAAGTTTGAGATTAATAGCGTGCATGCATTGTGAAGTAGTACTACTAAACATGAGCTTGTTTGACATGAGCTTGTCAGGCGAGAAACTATGATGAAGAAGGGTTAACCATTTAAATGACCGGTCTCAGATGATTAAAAAGCCTAGGCGGAGAAAAGTGAAAATGTATTTTTCCCTTAAGGAGTGTCAAAATTAAATTCCTATTATAGTGGAGCGACTAACAGCTGATTTTAGGCCAAATCATTCAGTTGGTGATACAAGTGTGAAAATTGGTATGAGCAGTCTACATGGGTCACTTCACAAGAAAATTGCCAGAGCCAATTGAAATTTCAAGATGGCGGCCATTTTTCAAGATGGCCGCCACCTTAATGGAATAAGTCAGTGGTGTAATTGTTTAGTTAGTGATATAGGCATGAAATTTGGCATGAGCTGCCTCTATGAGTTACATAATAAGAATATTCTCCCAGCCACTTGAAATTTCAAGATGGCAGCCATTTTTCAAGATGGCCGCCACCTTAGTGGGGCAGTTAAGTGAAGTTTAGTTGGTGAAACAAGCATGAGAATTGGCATGAGCAGTCTCCATGGGTCACTTGACCAGAAACTGCTCAAAGCCAATTGAAATTTCAAGATGGTCACCACCTAAGTGGAGCAGTTAAGTGATGTAATCATTCAGTTGGTGATACAAGCATGAAAATTGGCGCAAGTAGTCTCCATTGGTCACTTGACAAGAAACCACTCACAGCCACTTGAAATTTTAAGATGGCAGCCATTCTTCGAGATGGCCACCTGGATCTTTAAATTATATATTTCCCTATATACATTTTTTGGGTTCCTGTGTTTGACTGTGTTTTGTCTTACTCCTTGCCCTTGACCTGTCCGATTTGGTAAAACCTGCCAGAAGTTGCCTTCCAACGGCACAGCTCTCAGGCTTTTCTGAAGTACACAAGCTCCCTTACCACGACAAGGGAGGTGGTTGTTTTTTTTTTGTTTTTTTTTTTGCCTTTGTCTTGAACTTAACAGAAACTTTGTCAAATAATTACTAAGGGATGGGGAAACAAAAAGTAAGACTACTAAACTAGCACAGCTGTGGTTCTGAATGGACAGTGCTCCAAAATAATAATTGAGCAATATACTAAAGAACTAAACTAAAATGTGCTTCACTGTTAAAACTGAATACGCACTGATGTGGTAATGGGGAGCCGAGCCATAGATCTACACCTGAAAGCACAGGTGGCCAAGGGGGAGCAACCCTGGCAAAAAGAATAGGCCTACGCACATAGGTATTTAGCAGGGGCACCTACATAGACGTGTGCAAGTGGGTCCATATCTGAAGCACTTACACCTTCCAGTACATGCCTTGGTGCATCCACATTTGGTCAACTCTCAACAATTAGGATAGGTGGAAGAGGAGTCCAAAAGATTTTCCACTCTTCATCTTGTTTCATCCATCCCGAGTCGGATGGGCTTGGCATTTGTGGCTGTCGCTTCAATGCCTGTCCCCACACGTATCCAGCCTCATAACATGCACGTTTGGCATGCTCTTTGAGTGCTGCTTGAGTTGGTGGGATCAGGTCATATGGTCTTTGCTTTCTGGCAAAGAGATCAAGCCTAGCCCCGTTTACAGTTGTAACATCGCTGGATCTGTCATACATTAGCACAACAAATCTCTCCAAAGCTTGCAGGTCGCTGTCATCCACTGCAGAGGGGCAACAGCTGAGTTTTGCAAATGTGTTTGAGACCTCATCACACACATCCCATGTTTTCCAGGCAGACTTCTTTGATTTTCCATGGAAGGCTGACACAATGTCACAACCACTAAAGGCATGGAAGAAAAGGATACCACGTGTTTTCTCTGGTCCTATGGCTGAAACCACCTCATGTATTGGGATCCATCTTGTCTTCTCTCCTTTGCCAAAAGTCACCCACATTTTGTCAAGGCCAAGTTGCATCAAAGAGGGCATAACAGAAGTGGTTATGATTACAATGTCTGTGTCATTGGCATCGATCATCACAGATTTCTGTCCTTCATTCACTGCATGCTGGGCATGTAGGAAAATATGTGTGTCTGCCTCTTCATGACTACATGGGGCTACTGCATCCAGGTTAGCACCTTGATTACTAACAGCATGGTCCCCCTTTGTCACAATGACTTTATTGGCTGTTTTCATTTCTGTAACTTTATCAGCAATAAAATAGAACAATTCCTGCTTGTTGTTTTCATCCCGTAGGAAGCTTTGCCAGTTTAATGAAGTTTTGCCTGTGCCTGTTACTCTCCTCCTGATTGCTTTTCCGCGTTTTGACCTTGCCTCAGACTTCAGACTGGACTGCCAGTATACATCGAACACAATATCCGTCCGCTTGTATATATAGCTGTATATCTCTATTCTTGCAAGTATGTCATTTGTTGCATATTCATCAAATGTCTTGGGTGAACGTGGTGGCAGTGTATTCACCATAGCTGATCCATCCACTATGAGAACATCTGTTTCTGGCTTTTTTTCAGGCAGTGTCACTTTTGCTTGTAGTATATCAGACAGTTGTGATTTGGTACATGTGCGGAGTTTCCCTTGATCACTTAGAGAGGCGGGAGCTGATTGGTTGTCCTGCATGAAGAACTCTTCCAAGTCACACTGCCTGTTCTGGCAAGAGATGAATAGTTGGGAGATAAGTCGGTAGTCATCCTAAGTTCCTTCATCTTTGAGTTTGTTCCACTGACAGCTGGCTTGTGCTTGAAGAAAGTCACCATATTCTTCTTGATAGGCTTGTAGAAAGAACACTGGCCATCAATGCTCTGTAGATCTGTCATGAAAGACTTAAACTGCTCTTTGCCTTGTTCGTGATGCACTGCGATCAGCTCAGCTGAACTGGCATCAGCAATGTCCTTTGTGTCCAACACAAGCAGATCATCTGATTCTTCCATGAAAGGGTTGCCCATTTCATGCATCACTGATGTGAGTCGTTTCACTTTCTCAAAAAATGCTTTTTGAGCAGCCTCAGTTTGTTCATGGTGACGATTTCCTTTCTTCACATCTTTAGCTCCTGACACCGCTTCATAGTTTGCAACTAGACGGCTCACCTCTGGACCTGCTAACATCCATCTTCTCAGTGCTGATGGGTTCTCTGTCAGCCCGACTGCTCCCCCATCACGTTTGATGACAGCATTGTTTTGTTCATGAGCCTGATCAGTTGCGACTGCAAAGAAAGCTCTGTCTGATTTGTGTACTACAAAGTTCCCCTTGTCAAACTCTCTTGCCACTTCTGGATGTTGCGCCTCGATGCGCATCATGTCTTGGAGGTGTACTGGAAGCCATCAGGCATAGTGAACATTGTTGTTAGCAAAAAAGTATGGTATGAGTTCAAATAGTGACTCACGGTACAGTCTAAAGTTAGCTTCTCGAAATGATCAGATCAAAATAAGAATGGTCAACTCCATCCTATAAATGAGAAACCAGAACTTGAATTGTAGGCTCTTCTGCTCCATGCACCACATTTCAAAACTGGTGTTAGTGTTGTCGGGTGTCTCTTCCCTGTAGACACTGTATGCATCCTTCATGAGCTGGTACAGACTGCATACTGTTATCTGATATGCATAGCGTGTTCGAGTTACACTTGATGCTGAAAGAAACGAATCTGCTGTACCAGGTGAGGCTACTCCAGCCTCAACAAGGGCACTAGTCCATCCACTGTCTGTGAGTAGCGTTCCGATAGATTTCAATGCTGTCATTTCAATATGCAAACTTCCTAGCATGATCACAAATTTGTCTTCTCCATATTGTTTTGGCCAGTGCCACTGGATCTGCTTAGCAAGAGCATAAAGTGGCTGGTCAGCAGTTATAACAGGCGTTTGTCCTGGATTCAGGAATGCCACTGTGTCGCTAACTTTGTCCATGACATGCTTTACTGTTGCGACAGAGTGGGCTTGGTCTCGGAGGAGGGGAAGCAGTGAGGTAATGCTGACTTTAAAACCCATGCTCCTCCTTTGGGATGCATGGTGGGCTGACCATGTTAAATCCACAGAAGCATCGACTGCTTGGGTTAGGCTAACTTTCTCCAGCCAGTCAAACTCGGGTGCCAAGTTTCTACTGAGTAGTGAGGTCTGGCAAAGGCCGGTTGTCTACAGGACAGGGTTCCGGGTTTTTCTTGTTGAAGAAAGCTGGTTGGATGTTCGAAAAGGATTCAGGAATCTCAGGAACTCTGTGTGGTCTGTCCTCTGAAAGTTGGAGTGGTGGCCTTATCTCGCCCTCATTGTTAAGGATTGGATGTTGGAACATGGAAATACTTGTACCATGAAAGGATGTATTTGCCGTTGTTGCTGTTGGATTATGGTCAATGTTATCCATAGCAGATGTGGTGAAGAGTCCCTTTTGCAGAATTGGTGGGCAGACAACCCCATCTACCACATACTGGTGCACCACAGATTCTCCCAGCAGTGCAGAAACTGATGCAAATTCCATTCTCATGAAGTATGTCAATGAGTTGTTGCTTTCGTGTCTTCGCATACACCATCATCCCGATGTAGACAGCAAATGGAGTTTCACGGTCTTTTGAGTGCCTGTGGGTTGCTGCACCATCTTTGCACTTAGTGTTGCAATTGTATTGCAATAATTGTGCTATTGCAATGTCTGATTTAAATACCCCATGATTCAAATGTGACTTGATATCCACGCCATGTTCGATATTGCAGATGAACTGAAGAAGGGTTGGTGGAATGGATTCCTCAACAAATCCCTCATGGAACTTGTTGTCAAACTTTGTCTTGTGATTAAGCATCTCTCTACGTATGATGCTGGCAGCCTTAGCTAGGTGAAGGGCTTCAGCATCATTGTATTTGCTTGCATCAGTCAGAACAGAGCTGATGTCCTTCTTGAAAGAAAGCAGTACATCACGCCCTGTCTTGTGTTCTTCTAGCTCAGTTATGCTTGAAAGCAGCTGCTCCTTCAGTCTAGTGGAATTCACATTTGGTGATTTGACACCCAGTTGCTGCAGTCGTTGCTTGTAAAGAGAGACAAGATTATAAGCTTAAATATAACTGGATCTGTGCCATCACTTGTGGACTTTGTGTCTGTGATGTAGATGACAAGTTCTGAAAAAGCTGAATGATACAGGTCATGGTTCCCAGAGCTTCTGGAGTTCTGCTCATGCTTGAGGGCACTAAGATGGGCTCGCTCTCTGTTGTACAGTCCAACGAGACAGGCAGGATGGTATTTTAATTCCTGTGCAACAACATCACCTGCACTAAGCTTTGCTAGAGCTTCGTGTCACTTAGATTCCTGGCACATTCATTAAGCCTTTCATTAACATTCATTGTCATCACATCTCTTAAGGGGGGCAATGCACTCTCATCTTCACAGATGAAGCACAATGCTTGCGATGGTTGGGATCTTCTTGGTCTCTTGACCTTGATACCTTTGGTATCTTCTGTGTCTTCAGCAGCAGCAGAAGATGCTCTCTTTTGGGCCCTTTCCAACTTTATGTTGTTGAACAAGAGTCTGCAGCTTAGATGATACCTTGCCTTGTTTCTTGTCAACGTGCTTTTGATGCCATCACCTTCATCTAGTCGGAGTGGATTTAGTAAGATAGGGAGAGCATCGATCTCGGCAAACAATGGAACATTTCTTGCAATGTTACCATAACCAGTAAGATCACATTCTCTGTTGAATAAACTTGGTTGACGAAGTTTTTCCTTCGTGTCCCGCTGACAAAGGCAACATTTGTCCCAGTTAGTTTTCTGAACTGTTATAACCTCTGTCATGTCTGCAGCAAAGGCCGAGGGTTTATCCTTTTACCACCTTGTACTAAGCACTTTCATGTATGGGATACAACTAGGTTCATGCCTTAGCCCTACACCTAGTCCGATCGTTCATCCAATGCCATTTAAATCCCGTGCGATCTGTACACCATCCGGTTAACTAAAACCCCGTTAACCTTGGTTCGGCTCTCCCACGCTGACACAACCTGTCAATTCATGTGCGGCTATCTAATTGATTTGGGGTAAATTAGATAACATTTGGGATACTAACTTTTAATTAGCTGACATTGAACCCCACACTGAGTTTAACAGTAGTGGTATATCACCAGTGTGCCCTGGTAGTGCAGATATTCACTCTTTCTGATTTACTTCTAATCACCAAATCAACAGAACTGTATTTTGATGTCTTTTTCATCGCATTGCATATAAAATATATAAAATAAAATTATACTAACTCCTCTTTACTGACAAAACCCAATATGTTTATATGAGAAAATGTATCTCTTGAGGATCCAGGAGGTGGCTCACACCAGTTTCCATACTCCATATATTCCATATATTAACTGCTCCACTAAGGTGGCGGCCTGGTGGCCATCTTAAAAAATGGCTGCCATCTTGAAATTTCAATTTGCTGTAAGCAGTTTCTTGTTATTTGACCCATATAGACTGTACATGCCAATTTTCATGCTTGTATCACTAGCTTAAGGATTCGATCACTTAACTGCTCCACTAAGGTGACAGCCATCTTGAAAAACAGCCGCCATCTTGAAATTTCAATTGGCTGTGAGCAGTTTCTTGTCAAGTGACCCATGGAGACTACTCATGCCAATTTTCATGCTTGTATCACCAACTGAACCTTTACACCACATAACTGCTCCAAAAAGATGGCGGCCATCTTGAAAAATGGTCGCCATCTTGAAATTTCAAGTGGCTTGGAGGATATTCTTGTTAAGTGGCTCATAGAGACTGCTCATGCCAAATTTCTTGCCTATATCACCAACTAAACAATTACATCACTTAATTGTTCCATTAAAGTGGCAGCCATCTTGAAAAATGCCCACACTTGGGCCGCAAGCGCCACCTAGAGGGTCGCAAAACAAATTCAGTTTTGCAAGGGCCGTATACTGTTATGTTGACACACTCAGTTACAATACAGCCTCCCATCACTTGGTGGCGGTAATGCGTCAGTCAGTTGTTTAACTGTTAAACAACTGACTGACGGTTGAAGGTTGAAGTTTATTATTCTTTCTTTCTTTCTTTCTTTCTTTCTTTCTCCCGCCGTCTCTTTAAACTGGAATTTGACCCCCTAAACATGCTCCAAACCTCACCAAAATTGGCACGCATGTCAGGACTGGCAAAAAACTTTAGATAATGAAAAAAGTAATCCAAAAAGTGCCAAACTGGCCTCTCTAGCGCCACCTAGGCCACTAAAATGGCTGCTGCAGCCAGTAGGAACGTTGTAGGAAGATCAAACCAAAACAGCCTTGTTCGTTTCATCAAGACCTACAAATCACGCGCTCACACCCATGACCTAAATCCAACAGGAAGTGACCTATTTCCCTTTCAAAGTAAGAGTTTTCCTCCAAAAAAGAAATTCCTTAAAAAATCAACTCGTCCTACACCGTTTATTGTATCGGCTTCAAACTCGCACACATTACCTTATCAATTATCCTGTATAACTTTTTCATTACTTGAATGGTTTGGATTTAATGGCGTCTTACAGGTGATGTCTTACAAAACCTCCTGATGATTTTTTGTGCCACCTAGACACACTAAAATGCCCAGTGCGACGGGTAGGAATCACTTAGAAAGACCAAACCAAAACTGTCTCTTTCGTCTCATAAAGACCTACAAATGTCGCACTGCAACCCCTGACTTAACTCCAACAGGAAGTGCGCTGTTGTTCTTTCAATGTAAGATGACGTTTTTCACAAATTCTGTCTCTCAAAAAATATTTGCTCCTACACTGTTTATCATAACTGCTTCAAACTTGCACAAATTACAGCTCTACCCCTGGTGAACATTACTTGTGAAGGACGTTGTCATAACTGGAACGGTTCGGATTTTAGAAGCGTTAGAAGGTGCAGTACACAAATCCTCATGATGATCTCTGTAAGAAAAGATAAGGGCCAACACACTGTAAACTTGTGATTAAGGTCACATTTTTGAGTCCATAGACTGTTGGGAATAGAATGATTTTATGTGTTTTACTATAAGTTGTGTTTCACTATATAAGTTTTAGATGTGTGAACAATGAGAATACTGAGATGATTTCAGCTGATCTGAATGTGTTTGCTTTGCAGAAGTGGAGAAGTACAGGAGAGGAAGAGACATGAAGTCTGAGGAGCACATACCGCAATGCTTAGATAATTAGTTTCATATATGGTAAAAAGAATAGAAAGTGATATACAGATAGTAAGGTACAGCACGTGTAGGGAGTTGTGTTGTTCTCTTGTCTTTCAAAACAGGAACCATGCCCCCACCGCCAGCGGGAAGGAGTCAGATTAACACAAGGCAGGGGCGTGGTGTGGTGAAGGAGGAAGTGGAACTGCCAATGAGAAGAGGACAACGCCTTGCGTGCACAATGACACTCTGTTACGCTCAAATATACTGGGTCAGGGAAAGGACAGGAGGTCAGACTTCGTGAACTGACACACCTTTGTTGTTCGTCAGGGACGTGAAGTTGAGACCCAGAGCTCTGTAATTTTATTCCTTTACTGCTTAATAAACTACATTAACTGAGACCGAATATCTTCTCCTATTGCTTCATTAAAGAACACGCAGGACTGAGCTCACACATTGCACATTGGAGAGTAGGATGAGACTCTTAGTCCAACAAGACATACAAGCTTTATATTTCTGCGTTCAGAACAAGTTTATCTATCTAGTGATGCTTTCAGATTGAAGATCGGACCCACAGTTTGGGAACTGGAAGGACTAGTTTGAGAAACTTTCAACCCATTTTGCTCTCTGTGTGAGCTGCAGCTCTCATTAATTAGCATAACAAAAGCTTCACTCTGACAGTTTGTGTGTCAGAGTGAAGTGTCTGTGTGTGTGTGTGTGTGTGTGTGTGTGTGTGTATGTGTGTGGTCACACAGACATGACAGTATAACATTTACCAAACTGTCCAGCTCATGGTGCTCATTCCTAAAACTTTGAAAGAAATGCCTGATACCAAAAACCTGTAAATACAAGCTGTCCTGGTGAAACTCTTTTACCTCATTAGGAATTGGAATACATGTAGTCCTGCTCAGTTTCTCCACTGACATTAACTAGTATATATTTGTGTCTGTTTGCTGCACTCAAATCCTCACAGCAGCAAGTACACATCACTCAAGCTTTCACTAGGTCACATGATTTCAAATGAATATGGATGTGTTGTTTGATCATCACACATGTCAAAGTTTCATTAGGTCACATGGCTTATGTCTACAACGTTCAAAATATAAGCTCACACCACCTTCATAAGAACCCTTTACAGTTTTTAAAATTGAGTTTGACTTATGATTCTGGCTATTGTGGTACAACATGTGGGAAGTATATATTAATATCTGATAGTATACATATGTGACAATAATCATGTGTATAATAACAGTATAAGTATGACACACACAGACACACAGACACACACACACACACACACACACACACACACACACACACACTCCACTGCCTGTCGCCCCCCTCTCTCTCTCTATCTCTCTCTCTCTAGCTCTCCCCCCCACCCCCCCACCCCTTCCTCTCTCTCTCCCCCCTCTCTCCTCTCTCTCCCTTCTCTCCCTCTCTGCATGTCACTAACTCGGCCGTCTATGTCTGTCTGTCTGTGTGTGTCATACTTATACTGTTATTATACACATATGATTATTGTCACATATGTGTACTATCAGATATTAATTCAACATATTGTACCACAATTGCCAGAATTATAATTACAATATTATTACTTTCATTAAAATTGTTGTAAGCTACTGTCATTATCGTCTGTCCTGCATCTCTCTCTGTCTCCCTTTCTGTACATTGGGTCCTGAGGACAGAGGGATGTTGTATGCTGTAAAGCCCTGTGAGGCAAATTGTGATTTGTGATATTGATTGATTGATTGACTGATTGATTGATTGATGTCCTCATCAGTAGTTTGGTTTTCAGAAGCCATCAAAGTTCTACTCCCAAGTCATGGGTTCATTGCCAAAAATGACCTTGCGTTATACTGACATTGCTTGTTTTATCAACATTTTGCCTCTCACGAATAATTCAAAATCTCTACGTGAGCTGGAAGCCGAAAAAGCGTGAAGCCGAGGTCCCGACAACGCTGCTCGCAGCTTTAATTATTATTATTAGGGACCGAGCCCGAAAGCAGAGGACTGCTCACAGAACAGTCATTGCCGATTATTAGGGCCCGAGCGACGATGAAGTCGTCCGAAGACCCTATTGAAATCGTGCTGTTTATTAGGGCCCGAGCACCTAGCGGTGCGAGGACCCTATTGAAATGCAAGGATTTTTTATTATTAGGGCCCGAGCACCTAGCGGTGCGAGGACCCTATTGAAATGCAAGGATTTTTTATTATTATTATTATTCTTCCTCCAAATGAATTGCCTTTTTGGGAGGCTTAACATACCCGAAAACTCATGAAACTTTGCACACATCTCAGAACTGGTGAAAAATTTGATATTTTAAGGGTCTCATGCGCAGGTTTAAAAAAAATGGCTCAGTAGCGCCCCCTACAAAAGTTTGAGGAAACAGCCCCTGAAGCTAGTTTAACCTACGTGTATGAAACTTGGTAGGCTTATGTAACACTCCAGGACGTACAAAAAAGCCTCTTGGAGGCATGCTCTAAACCCAACAGGAAGTCGGCCATTTTGAATTTACTGTGCAATTTTGATGCATTTTTGGCCATTTCCAGGGGTCATAAATGAACGAACTAGTCCTAGAGATTTCATCCGATCGACTTCAAACCTTGGTCTGTCTCACCCCAAGACCTTGAAGATGAAAAGTTATCAAAAGCTTGAGTTTTCGTCAATGCGTGTGACCGTGGGATGGCGTCAAAGTTAGGGGTCTCGCCACTAAACAGGAAGTACATGGTCCAATCTTGCCCAAACTAGATAGAGATAAACATAGCGCCCCCTACTGGCAACAGGAAATGTCATGTTTTAGACTTTAATGTACATCTCCTACAAAATTGACCAGATCCATCTCAAACTTGCTGAAAAAAGTCATAACACGTTGATGACGCTTTATTGTGGAAACTGTGAGTTTTCATCGAAGGGCGTGGCCATGGCGTGGGGGCGAACTTTGATGTTTCGCTGTGATGATAAACGTTGCTGTAACTTGAGTCCATGTGGGAATATCTTGCAAAAACTTCAAACATATGATGACAGTCCAGCCCTGAACACATCTACAGAGGAATTTTGAATCACCGCCATAGCGCCGCCTTCTGGCAACAGAAAGCTACTTTATACATTCTTTGATGTCCCGCTTCTAGCAGGTTAATCAGACCCACCTCAAACTTGCTGGTCTAAGTCCTTAGACCTTGATGATGCTTAAAAATGAAGCTTTTGAGTTTTCATCAAACGCTATCACCGTGGCGCCGCCTTGTTCGCCATCAAACACGATGTTGTTTTGAAGGGACAAGGGATGCTTGAAAACTCACCAAACGTGGCATACACATCACAGGTCGCAAGTCTTGTTGTCTGATGTGATTTTTGTGCTTTGATGCACCAAGATGGCTCAACAGCGCCCCCTAGAAAATTTCAATTAAGCAGCCCCCAAAGCTGGTTTGACCTGCATGTATGAAACTTGGTGGGCACCTGTAACACTCTATCTTATACAAAAAAGCCTCTTGGAACCATGCTCCAAACCCAACAGGAAGTCCGCCATTTTGAATTTACTTGTGCCACTTTTGTGCCTTTTTGCCCATTTCCAGGGCTTGTAAATCAACGAACTTGTCCTACAGATTTAATCAGATTGGCTCCAAACTTGGTGAATGTAAGCGTGACTATGTTGTGACCAAAAGTTATCACAGGATTTGCCCAGTGTTGAATGGTGCGCCTGCTGCCGAGCGTTGAATCTTGAGGTCTCGCCATGAAAAACGAAATTGCTGTAGCTCTGGCATAAATGGTCCAATCTCCACCAAACTTCACATGATTCATATTAGTCCCGCCCTGAACACATTTTCATTACCATATTGCCTGATCATAGCGCCACCTACTGTCAAAAGGAAGTACTTCTCATCAGACACTTATCTTTGGATTAACCTGAAATTTCAGTGCTGTGGTCTATATTTGATGTTCACAAACATGACATATCATTAGTGTCTACGTGTGCTGCAGAGGGTTTAATTTTGATGTCTCGCCATGAAACAGGAAATTGCTATAAATTTGGAGTAAATGCTCCGTTGTCCACCAAACTTGACATGATTCATATTTGTCCCACCCTGAACACATTTATATGACAATATTCCGTGATAGTCATAGCGCCACCTAGTGGTGAAAGGAAGTACTTCTTACCAAACACTTATATTTGGATTAACCTGAAATTTCAGTGCTGTGGTGTGTATTTGATGTACACAAACATGACATATCATTAGTGTCAATACGTGCTGCAGAGGGTTTAATTTTGAGGTCTCGCCATGAAACAGGAAATTGCTATATTGTTGCCGTAAATGTTCTGATCTCCATCAAACTTCAGATGGTTCATATTAGTTCTGCACTGAAAACATTTATATGACCATATTTCCTGATACTCATAGTGTTAGCTGGTGGTGACAGGAAGTAGGTCTCAAACACTTATCTTTTGATTTATCTCAAAGTTAAATGCTGTGGTGTATATTTGATGTACAAAAACATGATGTATAATTACTGCGCTCTCCAACTCCCTCTAGTGGAAAGAGGAAGTGACACAAAATGTGAAATATGTCATTCAAGCACTGTATCAAGGATATGTGGAGTCACTCCTGCATGCGATATCTAACTTTCACAGAAATGAACTGACGTGTCGGAAGGCGTCCTGCCACCTCCCCTGAGTTGCGTGAAGGTGCGAGGGCCCGTTCACCGCTGCTTGCAGTTTTAATTAGGGCCCGAGCGACAACAAAGTCGTCCGAGGACCCTATTGAAATTGTGCTGTTTATTAGTGCCCGAGCGACGACGTCGTCCAAGGACCCTATTGAAATCATGCTGTTTATTATTATTATTATTATTCTTGCGACATTTCGTATCCCAATTTTGCCCCTTTCCCAAATTTGAAAATGCTTCTAACTCTCCACATTCGTCCGGCCACATCTGAAATTCGATATTTTTGGGCGGTTGCACATGGTCGGCATGAAATGCCGAAATAGCGCCCCCTACAAATTTTCAAAATACCCTCCCCGTTGGGGTTAGTCTGTCGTAGGCAAACGAAATTTGGTACACAGATGTATCATGCCGAGACGCACAAAAAAGTCTCTTAACGTCATGGTGAAATCCCAACAGGAAGTCAGCCATTTTGTTTTGAATTTTTTCGTTACGGCGATTTCCACAACTTAAATTTGAACAAACTCAAAGGGATTTTGTCCGATCGACTTCTAATTGGCTACAGATCATCATGTTGATCAAAAGTTATTAAAAGCTTTTCTCTATGTCAAGGGGCGTGGCCGCTAGGCCGTGACAAATTTTGGCGACTTTTCGTTTTCTTGCCATCGAATTTCAAACGGCTCTCCCGCCCACATACTTGATCTCAGCAGCTTCAAACTTGCTGGACATGATGATGGCTCTGCCCCGAACGCCCCAATATGTTAATATCCCACCTTACTCATAGCGACCCCGGTGGTAACAGGAAGTGGCCAGTTTTTACTTTAACATGTACTAATGCCACAAACTTGACCGCATCAACTTCATTCCACTTCTAATGCATGCAGAACAAGTTGGTGAAGCTACTTTATGAACGCTGTGAAGCTACGTTTAATGGTGTCCATGTGGCGGCGGGGCGACTATCGATCCCTCGCCACTAAATACGTTTGGTTTTTTGATGGCTTCAACGACCTCATATCCTCATGAAAATTGATACACAGGTCAAAAATGGTGAGCTCTTACATCTGATAGGGGCATCGCCCATGGGGGGGGGGGGGGGGCAAAATGCCTCTATAGCACCCCCTTGTATTTTTCAAAAACCCCTCCCCATAGGGTTTTTTTTGGAGTAGGAACATGAAAATTGGTACACATGTGTATGTTGTCCAGATGCACATAAAAGTCTCTTGCACCAATGGTCTACTCCAAACAGGAAGTCGGCCATTTTGATTTTGACTTGTCATTTTGGCGTGATTTCCAAATGCTGCATTTTAACGAACTAGTCCTAGGGATTTCATCCAGTCGACTTCAAATTTTTTACAGATCATCCAGACACCATGCTGATCAAAAGTTATTAAAAGCCTGTCTTTATCTCAAGGGGCGTGGCCCCTAAGGCGCCTCCCCTGCCACCAAATACGTTTGGCTTTCTGATGGCTTCAGTGACCTCATATCCTCATGAAAATTGATACACAGGTCAAGAATGGTGAGCTCTTACATCTGATAGGGGCATCGCCCATAGGGGGGAAAAAATGCCTCTATAGCCCCCCCTTTGAAATTTTCAAAAATCCCTCCCCATTGGGTTTTTTTTTTGGAGTAGGAAGATGAAAATTGGTACACATGTGTATGTTCTCCAGACGCACCAATGATCTACTCCAAACAGGAAGTCGGCCATTTTGATTTTGACTTGACTAGTCCTAGGGATTTCATCCAATCGACTTCAAATTTTTTACAGATCATCCAGACACCATGCTGATCAAAAGTTGTGCTCTGCATGTCTGTAGGTCAAAGGGCGTGGCTGCTATGGTGCTGTCATTTTTGATCCATCGCCATGCATATTCAAGCAGCTCTCTCTCCCACATAATTCATCCAAACTGCTTCAAAATTTCCATACATGATAAGAGCCCCACCCTCAATGCCTCCATATGCTCGTAGGCAATATTGCTCATGGCGCCCCCTTGTGAAAACAGGAAATGCCATCATTTACACTGACAAACACCAACCTCAAGCTCCTGACCTGATCAACTACATTTATCCCCAACTCCCAAAGATCAGTCAAGAGGGTAGCTACCATATTGAAGATGAAGACGAGCAAATAGTGGAGACCGGGAAGGCCAAAACAACCATAGTGTTGTACCCCAAGAGTAAGAGGAAATGGCACATCTGAAAAAGGAGAGCGGAAATAGATCCAGAAGGATGGATCAGAGTGACATGGATGAGGCCATCTGCGGATATGATCCAACAATATTGGTGAAAGTAAATGATCAACTATTGAAAGTGATGGTCGATAGTGGAGCTGCTTTCACCTGTATCCGGCCTGAAGATGCTACACATCTCCCTATGTCCAGCAAATTCGTACGGACAATCAGGTTTGAGGGTATAAAACAGCTGATTCCCTCCATATTTGACAGAAGTCATATATTATGACTTCTGTGTTCCTGTTTTTGTGTTTTTTAATGGGCCTGAGGTCTTTTTAACATCATGCCGGAGGACTACAGTTGAAAATTAGCCTTTGGCTAACACCGGCACATTTACAGCAATGTTCATTAATGTGCACTGTCCTCTAAATAAATAAATAAAATAAAAGAAAAAAATAAAAAACAAAAATAAAACCGATCGAGCTCTGCTATGGAAACCAAAAGACTACAATACCCATATTGGTGTCAGAACACACACCCATCGCACTCCTGGGAAGAGATGCTCTATGCAGACTGAATTGTACAATACGATGCACACCTGATGGCTGTCACATGGAAGTGCCCTATGACATTTGTCGTCAACTATTTATGACAACGAAGACTGAGACTTTGTCAGTGTTTTGGATCGGAAATGTAAGTCAAGATCTATTGAAGCCAGCCAGTGTGGGAGAAGTTTAATGCTGCAAACATGCCTGATGCTAGGCTCCCTAGTATCCACATCACTGCACGCTCAAGTATTTCAAGAGTGCTGCCCAATCGAGTCCAGATGAGTGGCTGAGTCGTCAACCAAAGCAAGTTCAGCTTAGCTCAAGCTGCATAATTTTTTGACCACAAGGGGCAGCTATGAAGATAAACAGGGATGATTATCTTGATAAAGAACATGATATCGAGAAAAGCATTCCACATGTGACTTTGATTATAGCTGAAGGCTATGAACAGAAACACCGAGGAGTAATGGTGGCAGAATCAGAAGAGGCCATCTTTGTACCAACAAAAGAAAACAGGGCTATCTGGATAAGTGAAGACCAACAATTCATAAAGATTATGATCTCAGATAGTCACGACATAGTACAGACACTGGACTTGTGAAATCAGCCCAGCCAGTGAAAGTTGAACTCCGACCGGGAGCCAGACCTCCCTGGAAGAACCAGTACCCACTGAAAGAGGAGGCGATCGGGGGGATTGAACCACAAATCAAAGGACTATTGCGAGCAGATGTTTTGAAGATAACTGAGAACCCCCAGAACAACACACCCCTACTGCCTGTAAAGAAGCCAGATGATTCTTACCGCTTGGTACATGACTTAAGAGCGGTAAACAAAGTGGTGACTGATTTCCCAGCAGAAGTGCCAGACCCGCATACCTTGTTAGCCCAAATCCCGCCAGATGCTACACACTTCACAGTGATAAATTTGTGTAGAGCCTTCTTTGGTATTCCCCTTAGGGTCGAATCTCAGGGATTGTTTGGATTTACATATCAGGGTCAATTTTATCAGTACCAGAGACTTCCCATGGGGTTCAAGCATAGCCCTCATGTGTTCAGTAAAGTGCTGAAAGACGATTTGGAGGGTATAGGTCAGATATTGAATAGCACTGTTGTTCAGTATGTTGATGACATCATCATCTGTTCACCAGACAGGGAAACATGTCATAAAGACTCAATTAAGTTGTTGCAGACTTTGGCACAGCGGGGACACAAGGTTTCTCAGAAAAAGCTACAGGAACAGGTAGTCTATTTGGGGCAATCAATAACTCAGGGACACAGAAGTATCTCTGACAGCCATCTAGAAGGTATTTGAAAGACTCCAAAGCCCAGGACAGTCAGAGAAATGATGACGTTTCTTGGTATCGCCGGTTACTCTTCGGTGTGGGTAGAAGATTACACCAGACTAACAGAGCCTTTGAGGGCTATGATCAAAGACACAGGGAATGGCCAACTCCACTGTAATCTCACCTGGACACAAGATGGCCAACTGGCCTTTGAGACAATTAAACAAAGGTTGCAGGATGCCCCAGCACTAGCGCGGTCTGACTATTCTAAGAATTTTGTGCTGTATGTGTCCACTTCCACTGGAGGTAGACTTGCATGTGCAGTTCGTTGTCAGCCAACAGGCACAGGGATAAGTCCTCAACCCGTTGCCTATTATTCTACTGCCTACTCAGAAGTGGAACTGGGGTTACCACAGTGTTATAGAGCGATGTCAGGAGTCTATTTGCTGTACGAGATGGCATCATTTGTCACTATGGGTTACCCTGTGACAATCCTCACTCACCATAGTTTCAGAAACCTTTTGAACCATGGCAAGTACATTTTGACCATGCCTAGACTCAGAGACTATCACAGGCTCCTGGAACAGGGAGATGTTACACTGGCAAGGTGTAACACGGTAAATCCAGCTGAAACTTTGCCAACTTCAGAGGACGGAGAGCTGCACGATTGTGTACAAGCAGCAGAGAAATACTCAAAGCTCCAGTCAGACTTACAGGCTCTCCCACTGCATGAGGCGGACCTGGAATACTGGACTGATGGGTCCTGTTACTGGATAGGAGAAAAATTGAGCGCTGGCTGTGCAATAGTAAAAGCCCAGGGCTCTGAATTTGTTGTCGAGAAGGCTGAAGTAATACCACAGCTGGCATCGGCGCAGCTGGCCGAGCTTGTGGGCCTGACTGAAGCTTGTCTGCTGGCAGAAGGTAAACGGGTGACAATATATACAGATTCGGCTTATGCACCCAATGTATGTCACTTGTTTGGTTCTGTGTGGAAAAACAGAGGGTTTAAGAAAACTGACGGTTCTCCCATACAGCATTATGCACAAATAATGAAACTGTTGCATGCTATGATGAAGCCTAAAGAAACAGCAATGGCTAATTGTGCAGCACATAAATCAGACATGTCACAGGTCACACAAGGTAACAAAGCGGCTGATGAGGCTGCAAAAACAGTTACAGGGGCAGACCAATCAGGTAAGGTTCTTCTGATCACACATGAGATGGACCTGGAAGAGAAAATTATGCTCAGAGATGTGATTTTAATGCAAGAAGCAGTTCATGCAATAGATAAACAGCTATGGCTGGACAGAGGTGCTAGTCAAGATTCTACCGGCTTGTGGAGAAACCATGAGGGACTGATGGTAGCACCTCCTGACCTGCTAGGTCTTTTGATTCAGGAAGCACATTGGCAAGCCCATGTTGCAAGGGGGGAGGTCAAGAGAAAAATCACAAAAGAGTATGGTTTTTGGGCACTGTACCTGCTTGATCAAATTGATCATGTCATAGGCAGATGTACTATCTGTCTGAAAAACAATGTTAGGAGAGGTGTGATGGTCCCTCCTGGTTACATTCCAACTCCAAAAGGCCCCATGCGTGAGCTAGTTGTAGAGTTTGTCGATATGATAAAACCAGTTGGAGGTAAAAGATACATGCTAGTCGTTGTAGACAGATTTTCACGATGGACAGAGGCCTGTCCAACTAAGCGGAAAGATGATCAGTCTGTTGCCAAGTTCCTATGTTGCAAAGTCAAAAGTAGGTGGGGGCTTCCAGATCAGATATCCTTTCCTTTATCCATTTGAAGTTGTTCGCAGTACCGGGACAGCAGTCCAGGTCAAAGGGTTTCCGACATGGTATCACCTATCGCACTGTGTCAAGGCGCCAAGAAGAAGAGGCACCACGCCCTCAGAGCCAAGATGTTGAAGGCTCAGAGGATCCAGGAGAGAATACAGGAGAAGCAGGAGCCCAAGAGGATTTCCAGGATCAAGATCCAGAAGGAGAGGCTGACCACGTCATGGACACTCATGATGATCGTGTACACGTACCTGATGATGCCAGGGATGACCTCCCAGTCAATAAACAGGAAAGAAGATTCGGTGACATCGATTTACAACATGTCCCAGAGACAACAGAGCCGACTCCCCCAGAGTGTGATTCGCCGAAGACTCCAAAGGGCTGTGATCTCACCCCAAGAGAACCCAGAGATCCAGTCAGACCAAGGAGCCCAAGGCCGGTTCGACAAAGGGTCAGACCAAAACGTTTCGAGGACTAGGATTGAAGTGACCGTGGGAAAGTCAGCACAGCTCCCATGCAAATGTACCCGATGGAATATCGGCTGGGGTGGCCTTCGCGCCATGTGGGAAGACAACCACGGCAGGAACCTTGACTTATCAGGAACGTCCCCAACAAATAAGTATTTGCTGCTCAACGATCACAGGAGATTGAAGATTGAAGGAGACTGTAGTCTCTTTATACGTAAGGTCCAGCAGGAAGACCAAGGAGAATATAAGTGTTCTTACTATGACCCACAACTAGAGAGCAAGAAGGAGCGTGGCATGTGGTCAGGGTCAGTCTACGGAAAATTACTCAATACTAAAATTGTAACTCTGGTGCTAATAAATGAAAGCACTATCGCAAAGCCGAGAATTTTTGAAGAAGCAGGAGGGCTGACAACCCTGATATCAACTTCCCAGTTTAAAGTAGGACAAGTGGAGCAAAATTGCATTGTTTCAGTTCTGAAGGTTACCAACAGTATAAGCGCATCATGTTCAACTACAGCTACACCTGAGATGACTTCTATGACTCCAACTCCTTTGAAGACCATAGTTGAGGCCAGTCTAAAATGCCATTGTTAGACAGAAATGACCCTGACGGAGACGATGAGGCAGTAGTGATAGAAGGTGATATGATTGATGTATCCATTCTGAATGTCTAACTTCATTATAGTTTCATCATTTATTTGTTATTTTGAGCGAGTCATGTATACGTGTTTGTTTGATTTTATTTGGTTTGGTTTGCTGTGTGTGATATTTTGGTAAACTGAGTTATTCTGAATAAAAATTAGCTCGCTGATGCAAAGAATGAGTGGTTATTGACAGTGGTGTTGTCTGGAGCAGAGGTGTCCAAACTCTTAATAGGAATCAGAGTGGTTAAAGGGGGGAAACGGAAATGGAAATAATGAAGAATGGTGAGAAATGAATAAAAATGGAAAATAAAAATGCATAATAACTCAAATTTGGTTGTATTTCTTTTATTGGGTGTTCATTTGAGACTGTGTTACAATGTTAGTATGACATGACAGGTGGAGATAAGCAGAAACACATGCCATGCCATACAAAGGAATATGGAGATAAATGGGGGACCATCTGAGAGCAGCTAATAAGCTGTTTTTGATTCCGGAATCAGACTTTGGACATGTCTGATCTAAAATCACATAGTAACAGAAGTTGCTTAGTTACAATGTATTGCATAGTATTTGATATTTTTTGCAAGATACTGGTTGGTGTTTTCTTTCTTCCCAGGACGACAGCGGGGAGACCAACCTGAGAGCGGTTGGTTGGTCAGGGACCCCTACGCCCTAAATGGATTCAGAGACTCAAACATGGACAATGAAAATGGACTGGGGGGGACGGGACAGTACAGTAATAGGATACACTGAATCAGAGTTTCATGAACAGTACAGTACACTACACTAGGAGGCAACGCTGCTGAGGGTTAAGAATTTGGTTGACACATCAGATGATATACATGTGACTGTTGATATATAGAATTTGATATATTCCTATATTTTCCTATGTATCTTTCATAGCATTGAGTGTTGTTTTATTTGTTGCAGTTGATGATACTGATGTCATGGATACTTTGTAATCCCTTTGTTATACATTAAGGAACCCAGAAAAAGATTTATATATTGGTGATTGGTGATAATCTTAGTAATATAATACTTTAGTTTAAGATTTACTTTTTCTGTTTACATGCGTAATATTTTAAGTCTTAATCATGTTTGATAGATTATAAGTAGTGAAAGTTGTAGAGGTGAATGACCGATTGGCAAATAGT
Organism: Epinephelus lanceolatus; assembly: GCF_041903045.1. Classification (NCBI taxonomy): domain Eukaryota; kingdom Metazoa; phylum Chordata; class Actinopteri; order Perciformes; family Serranidae; genus Epinephelus; species Epinephelus lanceolatus. The sequence goes on from NC_135749.1 coordinate 40,053,387, forward strand.
CATAAAATTAGAAGATAAATGCTAATTGGTAATTGTGAACTGTAATAGGAGTTCCTTATCCTGATTGGCTTAAGGGTGAGGTTTTCTCCGATTAGAAAGGTCTCCTGCCCTTTTTCCCTCCTTTTAGGAGGGGTGGTTTTTTGAGTAGGAGGTAACAGCTGATCTGTGGCGCTTCTTACACCAGAGATGGGACCAAGTCACACATGTGCAAGTCTCAAGTAAGTCTCAAGTCTTAACCTTCAAGTCTCAAGTAAGTCCCAAGTCATTTTTTCTTGGGCAAGTCAAGTCAAGTCAAGTCACAGGTTATGTCAAGTCAAGTCAAGTCAAGTCAAGTCAAGTCCTGTAATAGGTCAAGTCAAGTCCAAGTCAAGTCACCTTATTATTGTAATTTTACCTGCAGAATCTGATCTTAATAAAGTGAAAAGACAAGATATAAGTAACTGTCAGTAAACATTGACTTCATCGCTGCAATGTTTACTTTGCAGGGACGACCCCCATGCGTGCGCGTGTGCACACACACACACACACACTAACCAAAGCAGCGGCCAAAATCACCCATTTAGCTCATTTAACCCTGTGTTGCTCGTTCATAAAACATACAGCCGGTCTTGTGATGAACCGGTCGGAATGTTCATTCACATTTTCTGGGGTTAATGTTAGCAAATAAATTGAAAAACAAGTTCCACCAAACCGACCCACCACCCCACCCCACCCCCGTATCGTATCAAGCTAACGTTAGCTAACTACCGACTAACCAGATAATATTAGCTAATTGACAAGCACTTACTGGGCAGAGTGGCTCTTCAAATGACGAACAAAGTTTGAAGTTGTCGCCTGGCTGTCCGAGATGTTGATGCCACATGTCTTGCACTGTGCTGTTCGTCTTTTGCTGTAATAATGCTAATTCCGAAAGCCGAAGACGATGACTCTCGGTACCCCTCCCGCTGACATGTTGATGCCTATCTGATATAAGAGGGCCTGTTTCTCCAATAAACATGTAAGGTACGTAGAGAGGACATGACTGATTGACAGGGTAGTGATCCAATCATGACAACGCCACTCTCAGCCTGCACTCCTACCGGGTAATCGACATTATTTTTTAAATTAATTTATTAAATTTATATTCTAACCGAAAACATGATGTGAATAACAGTCAAGTCACAAGTCATCAAAACAGCGACTCGAGTCGACTCGAGTCCAAGTCACAATAACTCGAGTCCCCATCTCTGTCTTACACCTACACCTAAAAGAGTCATACGTTTGGTGACAAAGGTCATTGGAATGAGGTGTATCTTTTGGTATTTGTAGCTGGAAGAAGATCTACAGGGGGCTAAGGTTAGCTGAATTTGATCTGATTAGGATAGATGATTAGCTTACCTAGTCTGAAATAGTTTAAAATAAGGTGCTATAGGACCTTAAAGGGAAATTTTGGTTTATTTCAACCCGTCTCCTATCGTCCTAAATTTGGTTCAAGTGACTAGTGACATACAGATAATAGTTAGCATGTTAGCTGTTAGCCTAGATACAGCCGTAGCGTCAGACCTGTTAAAACGTAAGTGAACGGGCATCCCTTCAAGTGCAAAGTTAATCCACTAAACAAGCTTTTTTTCCACAAAGACCGCCTCATATCGTTAGGATAAATGTCAGAGAACATATAGAAAACGACATGTAAACATGTTGTCTTACCTTATCGGTGTGCTGCCATGTTTGTTTACCATTTAGCTCTGCTTTCCAAAGCGCGGTCGAAATATCGCGAGAACAAGCAGCAGTCTCATAGCGTGCCTGAACAAGCAGCAACAGCGCGAAGGCAGAATCGGACGGTCGCCTGAACGGAGGAGGAGGAGGAGGAGAGAGAGAGGCACAACAGGTAACGTTAGAGGACGAGAGAGGAGGAATGGCTGCTGCAAGGCTGCGTAGCTCTGGAGATTAGTGGTGTACCTGTGAATGCTGTGCCCCAGTGCCCACAGAAGAGGAATGCCTCTGTTGCAAGGAATGGGAGCAGCTGCAGCCTTATTTTCAAGGTCTGGATGTGACCGAGGACGAGACACACCTCCACCTGGAGTAACGTTAGTATCCAGCTGGGCTTTATCTAGAGCTGGCGAGATATATTTTGGCTGCGCTTTGGAAAGCAGAGCTAGAGGGATAAACAAACATGGCAGCACACCGGTAAGGTAAGACAACACGTTTACGTGTCATTTTCTATATGTTCTCTGACATTTATCCTAACGATATGAGGCGGTCTTTGTGGAAAAAAAGCTTGTTTAGTGGACTAACTTTGCACTTGAAGGAATGCCCATTCACTTACATTTTAACAGGTCTGACGCTACTGCTGTATCTAGGCTAACGGCTAACATGCTAACTATTATCTGTATGTCACTGGTCACTTGAACCAAATTTAGGACGATGGAGATGGGTTGAAATTTCCCTTTAAATAGGAAATTAGTAAATTAGCTGATCCCAAAATTGAAGATTCTAAAATAGGACTTTAAAATTAGAAAGTAGGATAGGATGAAGAGGACCTTGTTGAAGCAAGCAAGTGTGATTAAGTCAAATGACAGAAAATTTTAAATGTTTTACTATTCTTTCTTTCAGGACTCTGTGTAGTCCCGAAGGGGGGGAATATGAGGTGTCTGCTCATCAGATGTACATTAATGCTGATTATTTTTGGATGCCTTTAGAGACTGCTGTCCACCCAGACTCCCGTTGTTTTTGACTGTAAGGATGACTCCATCATTCTAACTGTGCTGTGGGGCCTACAGCTCTACAGATGTAAACAGGAATCCATGAGTCTGGCAAGATACAAGGGGTCATCCACAGGATACATACATATATGGTAATTGCACGGCACATACACGAAGGCTAACTGCATTGTTTCTCGTAAGGAACATCTTGAAGGGTTCGGGCCTCATGATGTATAGACTCACGGGTGGCTTGCTGAGGAGCAGTAAGGCATAGGTGTCATTTAGGTATGGCAAGGTATGGCAGCTGCCATACCTTGGAATCAGGAGGAAAAAAAAGAGAGAGGTTCTGTAGTCATCATTGTATTGCACTTAAATAAGTCAATAATATGCTCATCAGTGAATACGTGTTAGTGAATACAAGTGTTATTGAATCAAATTGTTCGCCACTTCACTCCTCCGCGAGTTATGAGTTTTGTGAGTTATCTGTGTGTTGTAAAAGCATTTTGCTCTGCTGCTGTAGACAGCCTGTCTAAACGATGTCTTGAAGCCTGTCTGATTGTATGTGGGTTTTTTTCTTCATGTCGGCATGTTAAGCTTGTATTTTCGGTCTCTGCAGACACTCCAATAAATTCGCCTATACAGTATTGTACCAAATTGGCCTTTGTTTTACTGTGTTTCATACACCGGACCCCTTGGTTATCTTCTAGAAATGAGCTTGTAATTAATTTATTTTCTTTATTTTCTGTGAAGTTAAACACTTGACTAATGATAATTAAACGTCCACTCGCTGTCTGTGGTGCTGAAATATGCGCCGAAATAGGTCCGATGTTTTCACTGCTCTCACCAAGTCATGCATTACATGCAGACATGAGGTATTATGAATGTGAGAAACAGCTTCATGTCCTTTGAAACAGTTTTCAATAGCATAGTATGTACTTCTGACAGGTCAAAGACCAAAGTGAAGGTTTATATAAGTTCATATTTTTGAAACTCCATCATCAGTAGCTCTGTGACGTCATGTCATATTGCCATACCTTAGCTTTTGCTGAAACGACGACCCTGCAGTAAGGCACCACTGTCATGTTGTGTTTATGCATGTAGAATTTACATCCAAAAACCTATGTGGAGAAACTAAAGGAATGTATACATCAGTCTGTTTTGCATGGACAAAGAACCTTCTGAAACTGGAGAAGGGAATGACCACCTTTGGTTAGGAGGATGGCTTTGTATCTCACTATGCTATCAGAAATGAGCTAATATTATGAATATGGATGCGGATGTCTTGCAGGCCTTAAAATGTGGAGTTTGGGGGGACAGAGGAGAGAGAGTTTCAAAGATTGGCTGAAGCTCTCCCAGATTGCTGCAGAAATCTGATCTGATACCCTGGCTTGCTAATAAAGTTCTCTTGATCCGAAACAAGCCTGTATCAGCGGAGTCTTTTACTTCACCATCATCTCACCATCTTTTAGTCATTGCAATAAGAAAGATAAACTACAGTAGACAGAGGAACATAGCAGAGGGTAATTTTACACATTAATAAATAAAAAAATAAAAACACCTAATTGAGTGTAAACAGAACTGTAACGTTACAGCTTACTTCTGTAGCCAACTGCTGCTGTCCTCCGTTTCTTTGTGGGCTGCTGCTGCACAGATCCACTGTATTCCTCACCCAGAAAAGGAATGGAGTCCCTAATCAAAAACACAGGTTACCATCCACAATTACTGTTTCAGAAACTAACATATTGGAGACATAAAATAAAATAGTCTGTCATTGTGAACTGTGTTTAATAGACTATATATTATCATCCTAAATTAATTTCCCGTTTACTGTCTTTAAAATGATGAAACACATATTTATGAGTTGCTGTAGTGTCATTTATGTTTTTACACATTTTTCTCAGCTAATGATAAATAATTATTAACCTGATGTTTTGCTTGCGGTCAGTGAACCTCTGGATGACTCCTGTGATGTAGACCGAGTCGATGTTCCTCTTCTGCAGCTGGTTAAACAGCATGTCCATGTGTGGCATGGTCTTGTGAAACAACGCTAGGAAAAAAGCAGGGAAAAAGCAGAAATTTTCATCTTCCAGCATTCTCACAAAGCCCCCGGTCTCTCTGACAATTAGAGGATCAAAGTCACCAGAGTCTCTGATGGTCTGGAAACACTGAAGGAGGTCATCCCTGTGCTCATGCACAGTGTTAACAGCACGACTGTGGAAGTTCCACCTGGTTCTCTAAGTTCCAGGAAGTCTGTGTGCCACCACTTGATCAAGTGTAGCAGATGGCTTTCTGCTCTCCTTTGTGCATTGTGTTGTGTAGTTAGCGAGTGAGACACACACTGGAGGTGAGTATCTCTGGCATTTATTCTTCACAGAAAAAGAAAAAAACACAGGCGTCACGCACCACGAGCCACACACCATCTCTCCACCACTCAGTTTCGAGCACACACAGCTCTTTTCGTATACTGCACAATATCCAGCCCACATTAAAGCAGGATACAAAACACAATGAAAACATATATATAAACTCTTTTCCACACATCTTCCAGTATAACAAAAATAATTTCACCCACATCAGCCCATTTTCTTTATAATACATGAATATCAAGAACATGAACTAAATTAAACACTTCAAGCTAACATACCTACACAGAAAAAGAAAAAACACAGGCGTCACACACCACAAGCCACACAGCATCTCTCCACCACTCTACACGAGAAAATTAAAATAAAACTCACATAAAACACAATAAAACTCCACATTACATATGAGGTAACACAGTTATTATTTAGCCAGCACATGCTGAGCACAGCCCAATAAGATCAGCATGAAAAAGAAAGATGAAGAGCAAAAAAAAAACGTTTCAGCTAGCATAAGACTTATATATGTATATACATATATATATATATATATATACATGAGGATGGGGACCACCACCCCGGTCTGCCAGTCCAGAGGCACTGCCCCCGATGTCCACGCAATGTTGCAGAGGTGTGTCAGCCAGGACAGCTGTAGGGTGATCAAGCCTGTTTATTCTGGATTCACACCAATGGACTTTCACTCAGCTTCCTGACATCAAAGACGAATCGGTGACCAACCACTGGGTCACTTCAGAGATGGACTCAGCCACATGGTCTGAAAGGTGTTTCAGACGTAACATTATTATTTAACATGTTGGTGTTACCCAGGAAGAAGATCCAAGCGAGATGCCACTCGGCACCAGGTCCCCTAGGGTGCAGACGTCTGTGTGTACTGTATGCTAATGTGATACCACCCCCTCTCCCTGTGATTGTCTTTTAAGAGGACAGACAGAAATGCGGATTCCAGGAACCAACATGTTGAGTGTAATTTTATGCTTCACCTTTCTTTCTATTTCAGTGCATATACATACACATGTACATATATCTATGATGTTATAACATGATCACCATGTATAACATTTAAATCTGAATTAGTAGTGTCTGTTGACCACTTATTTATAAGTGGGTAATATCCTGTTGCAGACGACGTGTGTTTGGTACCATTCAATAGCAGACAGCACCATTGTTGGTAAATATGGAAGCATTAGAAAAGTTCCAAGCTTCATTAACCATCTAGGAAGCAATTAAAGTAAATTGAACTTTAAGGTACAGGAGGGGAGGAGTGAAATGTCCCGCCAGTGACAGTGAACTGCTCCTACTGGACTCAGCCTGACACAGACAGAAAATGACCAACATGGAGGGCCAAGCTCACCCGAGCCAAGGTTGCCATGTGGGCTCAGGAATGCCCAGAAACGCCCAACAGCACCAGGAGGTTCGACCGAGGAGAAGAGACGGACCAGCTGAGCAGACTGCCCCTTGGGACAGCACCAGGAGCAGTTTACACCAAGGAGCAGCGCTGCTTTTTCCTCTTCCCCCTCCAGAGCATCTTCTTTCTGGTCTGCTACAACTCAGGTGAAACAACATAATTTTCCTGTGCTGGGATTTGATGCGTAGTTTAATAAGTATGGTAGGGAGCATTAGATAAAACTAGGATTTCCCCTAAGTTTTCAGATGTTTCCTTTTTTGCTTCCCATGCCTGTCAGCTGTTGAATGGTGCTTTTCACAGGTCCATGTTAAAGTTTCCTCTGATGATTATCTCACCATTGCTCATTGCTTCATCTGGTTCACTCTGGTCATTCGTTCATTCATTCATTCATTCATTCATTCATCGCTGTATTCATTTCATTCCACTCATAGTTGCATTTACTCATTGTCTTGTTTGTTGTTAGTTGTGTTGCGTCTTGGTCTCCTGTGTCAGTAATGTAGAATAAATGTTTGTCTATAAAGTCGTTGTCTTGGTTTTCTGTAGGATTACATTCAGTCACTTTACGGGTGCAAAGATTCTGGCTATTTGAGCTCTATTTGAATTGACAATTGATAATTAATGATTTGAAATGACAAACATTCTTGTCTGATCAACAAGAGGTGTGATTTTATTAGTCTGACTATGAAATTATATCGCTGAACGAATAATTCAAGTGGTTATGTTTAATAATTCTTATTAACATCACTTTTTTCCTAATATTGAGCTAATCAAACCCTACAGTATTCATGGTGAAAAACGTAGGCACCTGAATAAACTGTTTAGAATCAAATCAAAATTTACATATGTAATGGTGGAGAATTTCGGCGAGCATTTATTTAATAAATGCTGCCACAGAATAAATTATAAATAATGTAACATCAATATTTCCTACACAGCCCTACAACATCCAGACCCTTGAGATATCCAGGGCGAATCTCATCCAGCCCCAGGGCTCCGCTGCCATGGAGTTGCTTCACTACCTCGGCGACTTCTGCCCTAGAAATTGGACGACCCGCCCCCGAGACTTCTGGCTCTGTTTCCTCACTGGAATACGTGTTGGTGGGATTGAGGAGCTCCTCAAAGGATTCCTTCCACCGCCCGACAATGTCCCCAGTTGACATCAGCAGCTCCCCGCCCCCACTGTAAACCATGTGAGCAAGTTGCAACCTTCCCCCCCTGAGGCGCTGGACAGTTTGCCAGAACCGCTTTGGAGCCGATAGATAGTCTTTCTCCATGGCCTCACCTAACTAACCCCCCTAACCCTAACCCCCTAACCCTATCCCTACCCCTTACCCTGGGGCGGCAGTAGCTCAGTCCATAGGGACTTGGGTTGGGAACCGGAGGGTCGCCTGTTCGAGTCCCCGTCCGGACCAAATATGGAGCGTGGACTGGTGGCTGGAGAGGTGCCAGTTCACCTCCTGGGCACTGCCGAGGTGCCCTTGAGCAAAGCACCGAACCCCCCAACCACTCGGGGCGCCTGACCAAAGGGCAGCCCCCTCACTCTGACATCTCTCCACTTTGTGCATGTATAGGTCCTGTTTGTGTATGTGTGTGTCTTTCAGACCTGTGTGTAATTGACAAGCAAGAGTGAAAACATTGAATTTCCCCTCAGGGGATTAATAAAGTACATAAACTTAACTAAAACTTAAACTTCTCCCACGCCCAAGTTTTTGCCTCTGCGACTGCCGTTGCTGCGCTCCGCTTGGCCCGCCAGTGCCAGTCACATACATGCCATAAAATCATTTTCTTGTTGTTTATTTATTTATTTATTCATTTATTGTGTATGGCGTACATTCAAAGCTTTTGCCTTTAATTTCATATACTACTTTTAAGGTAAAACTAATATGGATATATTTAATATTTGATATAAAATAAAAAGGCAGCTGGTGAAACTAAATGTAATGCAGGCGAGGAGCAGCAGTTTTTTATAAAGATTTCACTCAGGAGGTCTCTCAGAGCTTATTCGTTTTGATTTCAGCCTTGTTCTGATTGGTTTATGACTATCCAATCATCTAGTGGAATTTAGAGGGGCAGGGCCAAAGTTTTTAATCAATAAAAACAGCAGAGCTGCATTAGACTAAGTTTGGGATTCGAAACTATAACTGAACACATAATCAGAGGACTGTGCAACAGAAAGTGAATAAACAAACTCTAAATGTCTTCACACTGAGACACTGAGGCCGTTTATCCTCCTCGTCCTTCCTGAGGACCTCATTAGTTTGTTAGCAGCTAATTAGTTTGAAATGAGCTGACTGTCTGTCTGGACGCCTGCTGGCCTGCTGAGTCAGCATTTTACACTGAAACCACCATTAATACAAGAACTCACTGACAGAGTGTGTTAGAGAGCAGTGTTGTCAGATAGCATTAACACTAACGGGCTAAAGAGCTGTTAGCGCCCCCTGCAGGGTGCAGGGCTCATTACAGCCACAGTATGAGCAAATACTATTTTACAGGACACAGACATGTAGGGCTCTAGTTTCGCAGACTGGGAGCGGCGGAGGCGCAGCGCACCTGTGCTTCGCCAACTGGGTGTGGCCAGGCAGATTTTGTAAGTTTGGCACACCGTGCGCCCTGGCGCAGCTACTCCTCTATCCCACCTCCGTCCCTCCTACCGGCGCAAGTCGGAAAGAGGGAGGAGAGAAGGCGTGGAGTGGGTTTTACACAGCACATTCACATCACACCAATCAAATGAGCCCCTCTCCTCGCCCTTAAATGCGCCGCGAGAAGGCGTAATGAGAGTTTACTCAATTCGCCATGGCAGAAGAGAGCAGCAGCGTCAGACAGCCAAACTCCTCCCAGGAGGAAACTGATGTTGTGGTCCAGGAGGTCCAAGCTCACAGTGTCCGAATATACGGAACTGCGAGCAGACCTCCATGGGTTGATGATCCAAAGGTAGCCTGGGAGGAGGTCACCACAATTGTAAATCAATTTTGCATTTCTCTCCTGCGCGCACGCTCTCTCTTTCTCAGTTGCAGTCTAACTCGGTTTCTTTTCTTTTGACTTTTCTAAGATGACAGATGCTGAATATATACTCCCTATCTTATGCTGTGGCTGTTTGTGGTTGGGTGAGAGGGATGTGAACTCATTAGTTTGCAGCTGTGTTAATCAAATCAGGTTGGGTTTCCATTACGTGTGCCAAACATGCCAAACGGTGCCAATCCCCTTTGATCTGACATCAGATGTGACGGGACAGTCGATATAGAGATACATTTATGTGCTGATTGCGGATAGTTGCATTGAATAGTGGTTCTTGGGGTATTTATTGCATTGTTAATGTGCCTGACATTCTGGAAACCTGCCTGTGAGGTTTTGGTGACGTGTGCACACTGTCCACCGGTCAGCCAAACTTAGTAAATTTTAAGTTAATAACTTTAAAATTATGGCGAAAAGGTAGTTTCTTGCAACCCTAGAATTAAGATAAAAATATTCACAAACAAAAAAACACTTCTGGTTGCTGATAAGTAGTGTTTAACTTTTGATTTAACAAAACAATTAAAACCCTTGGTGCGCACTGCAGCGCAAGCTGACAGATACGCGACTCAGAGCAGCATGTGTCACTGACACCAGACTCAGAGCGCAGCGGACCACTGGAAGATGTCACAATCAGCATACTACTTTACATCAATAAAATCTATTTTATCATTATTTTGAGTCACATTGTTGAAAGAATTTAGTCGTCTGTGTTCAAACAGGATAATAGGTCTCCATTCATTGCACGTCAGGCTTTCTATTTCCTTGTCGGAGATGTTTTCTTTCTTTCTTAATTACATGGTAGCTATTCTCCCTTAACTCACCAGTAAAGAATACCTCTGTCCATTTCAAATAACCCGTGGCAATAATAATATCCCTGTTCTTTGATTTACTGTGAAACTTTTTTAGGCAATTCATGCAACAATCAGACCAGATAACCTCTTTACTCGGCCGAATGGGGTTAGTGTTGCGTTCAAGGTCCCCCAAAAAAACGGTAGAAAAAAAGGCCGAATATTCAATTTTTTTTTCATAATCCAATCCCGTGCTATCGAACGGAACTTCCAAGCTTCGAATTTTTTAGGTCAGCCCTAGCGGTGGGTGACGAGGAGGTTCCCAGTACGGCGTGTCCTGGCACCGTGGCTGCAGGCCTGGCTGTCCCCAGTACCAGTGCGCTAAGCACCAGTGCATCCCGAGCGCATAGCGCACCTGGAAGTGGCTGGGTCCTAACCGGCACTGTCCTGCAAACGCAGACGGACACCATCAGTGCAATCAATGAAGTCAGAGACGAACTCCAACAAATACGTACAGTCATGACTCATGAGTAACATGTGTGATGTCATGTCTGAAATTGCCAGCTCCATTAAAGATCTTGTTTAAAAAATGAAACATACTTGCTTACTTACTACAAATGCCACATGACACCTTCACAGAGCCTTGGCTGTGGGTCGGGGTCCTCATGCTGTGGGGGAGGGAGGCCAGGCGGGAGGGGAATGGCTGCCAGAATTTGGCAGCATGGAAACAAGATTTGGATCTACATGAGCAGATGAAAATAAACCATTGTTAATATTTTTTTTTACATTTAATATTTTTAAACTGTTAACTAAATGCATAAAATGTGAGAAGTGCTTAAGAATACAGGGTCTTGATTTTTTTTTTGTCTCTGTAGTGAACAAAATCATGTTATTCTGACATGGTGAATGTTTTTCTTGCTTTCTGTAGAGCAGCAACTTTGTGTGTGTGTGTGTGTGTGTGTGTGTGTTATTTTTATGCGTTTGACTGAAATTCAACGTAACTTCAGAAAGTTGAAAAAGATGTAACACACACACACACACACACACACAGTGATCTGACTTGGTGACAGCTGCTCCACTGCAGCTGAACTCAACAATACACTGCTGAATAATTGAGTGTGTGTGAAGGTGGAAAACATCAGGCCTCGCCAGGAAACACACACACACACACACACACACACACACACACACAGGAAGTCTTTAATGAATGTGACAGGTAATCCTTTTATCAAAAGAAGTACACATGCACACACACACGTGCGCACACACGTGCACACACACACACACACACACACACACACACACACAAACCTACAGTCAATTTATAGAGCAGCTTTTCAAACACCTTTCTTTTCAGCAACATTAACAACAAACTAAACAGACTCTTGATTAATCTACAGAATACACTGATCAGCATGTAGAGGGTGTGATCAGATATTTGTATTAATATTTACCCCAAATCACATATCAAACAAACACAGTTGTAAACCTTTTGTAGTTTTATCATTTCTTCATCAATTACGATGGATTTAAAATGCGTAAAAGCATTCATGGTATAGAGAGAAATAGTGGGAGGGCTGTGGCTATGTACTGGTAAACAGGGCTCTGACTGTAAACTGATACAGCAGGGCTGGGGTTATGTAGGGGAGAGTTGCCTTAAATGTAACACATTACAGTTGTAACAGGCACATTTTCTTTTGCTACGTAAATGCCATCATGACATCTTCATGTTGGCATGCAGCCAGTACAATAGTAAACATCTCTGAGAAATATCAACAGGATTTCATCCACTCTGCAGGTGGAAAACCAGTTTAGCACACACAAAGTAAAAATAAAGACCCAGGGATATACTTTGAATATTATGCTGTGTTTTTATGTTGTGGAGATAAAATCCACAAGGCTGTCTACATGTATCTGTTAGAATACTTTTCACATCATGCCAACTCGGTCTCACTCTAAAGTGGTCAAAACCAGACGCTTGGTCAGTGATTTTTGGCATCAGACACAGATGAAAAAAGCCATCCATTCATGTCAGCATGATATGTGGCCATTTGCCATTATTGTTTAATGGTGTATGCCAGTGTCAGAGCAAAACGTCCACTGACTTTCACCCGGGAGGCCTGTGTTTGCCTGCCATAAGATTGTAAAGCCAAACCCTGTTCTTTTTTCCTTAATCCATCCACGTGTGTATTATTTTGGGGGGAAAAATGTCAATTCATATTATACTGACGTAGTATGTTTATTTTGAAAGAGACTGTATGGAAACTGTACATTTCCTGTGAAAACAGAAGTGTATTTTGAAAACAGACAATGTATGTAACAGGCTGACGTTAACACAGTGTCCCAGAACGTCAACAACAAGCGCTTCCAGGGTACCTTGTAAGTCATATGTTGACATTAAAAGTCCATGACCCAACATCAATATGTGAAAAGGTCGGAGTGAGAATGTGTTGGTCATGCATGCTAATTATGCTCTGTAAGGAACGCCGAAGCACAAGTGTGTTGGGATTCACTGGACCACAGATGATTTGTCTTAGTTAGTTTAGTTTAGTGAACTTTATGAGACTGATATCATTAACTGGGAATGGTGCCCCACAAGGGGATTTAATGTAAATTAAGTCACATTATTTAACAGAATTATTAGTTATTATTAATAGTAATAGTAATAGTAATAGTGCCCCTTGGTGATGCATAGATCCCAACAAGGGCATCCAGCAGTTATTTGTAACGTGTTACATTTGTAACTGCCCAGACTTGCAAGTTTCAGTTTGGGTTTGATTGACTGTATACATGCAGGAGTATTTCACTTCCCAATCGCATTATCTGGGTGTGTTAGTCCGACTTTGAGAAATTCAATTTAGTATGATTTCAGTTTGACTAACATGTTTACATGTGTTGGGATTTGCTAAAGGCAGGTTAAAAAAAGGGAGAGTGGATGCTCGGAATTGGCGCGAGCTAACAGCTGGTCTTTGTTCCAGGTAGGAATGCGGCATATTGTGAGTGTGCGGCCGGCACAAACTAACAGCAGGTTATCCACCAAATGAAACACAATCAATTTGCTCTGGCGAGTACAACAACAAACAGCAATCAGTGATCAGTGATCAGAACATCAAAAAGGACACGGTCACAGATGATAGATTACACGCTAAGTATAAAGTCTCTGCCCAGACTAAAGCTCTCTTACTTGGGTCGCTTGGTGTGACAAGTGTGCTTCCTGTCCACCTCTGTTGCTCCGGGATGAGTGCATGGGGCCGCTGTAGCATCATACAGCGGGATGAAAAGGGCTGTCCTTGGTGTGGCAGAAGAGGGATCAGCGTAGTCGACTCGTTTGAAGAAGTGGGGCCTCGGTGGTCTTCTGGAGAAAGGGTTTTCTCCAAACTCTGCAGATGTTGAGGCACGGCGGGGCTGCGCGGCGTTCCTCTGGTTCTCTGTAGAGTGGTAAAACAAATAGAAAAAGGTGTCTTTTCTTGTCCAGCAAGTCAAGAAAAAGGGCAACCTATAGTAGGAGCCACTCAAAAGTGCCCCTTCCAGCCAGCTGTCAGCCGGCTGCCTGTCAAATCCCAGCCAAATCCCAGCTGGCTGCCAGCTGGCTGCCAGCCAGCTGCCGTGCTGGCTCTACCCCCCCTCCCTCTCCTATTTTAATCCTAGACACACCCACTCGTTCAATTGTAGGGTATCGCCATGAGATGGAGCCTCTCTCACAAACAAACAGCCTGCAGTCATTCAGTTTATCAAACGTGGAAGCGTATCGTTTCTATAGCAACGACTCTTTTCAGGGGTAACTGTCTGCCTTTCCGAAACCTTGCCTCTTCGAACGTTAACTTCCATTATTCGGACTGGCGGTCCTTCACCTTTTTTTCGTAAGTCCCACCATTATGAAAATTCCTGCCTTTATTATTCAAAATGTCGGCCCTTCCTCTTTTTTCTAAAGGATCCGCCATTCCGAAGTTTGGATATTGTGGAATATGGCACAGCTACAGTGCTGCAGTGCAGACATTTCAGTCGCACACTGCGCGTGTCAGCAGCGGGCAGCAGTATAGAACTGGGCTTTTACTGATGCACTTTCTGAAGGCTATTTACTTGATTAGACTTTTATTTTCGTTAGGATATTATTTTTTTCGTTATTGTATAATTGTTTTCAGTTAATCAGTGAGATCACATCTTCAAAAAATGTCTGAAAGAAAGTAACTGAAAAGGTGTAATACTGAAGATTTTGTTAGTTTACAAGTTATTTTGAATTTGGAAACCTGTTTTGTTTACCTTTTTGTAATAAATTACAGAGCCCCGCAGTGGCCATGAGAGGAAAAAATATACATCGTGTGCACGTTTTAATTAATTTGAATACTCATTCATTCCCAGCTTATGAAACATTTCTAAAAAAATTTACGTCATTATATGATAAAAACTGTCCAATTATACAACAGCAGAAAAAATCACACAGACAAGCCATGGATCACAAAAGGACTGCAAAATGCCTGTAAAAAACAGAATAATCTATATAGACAATTCATAAAATATCGAACTATGGAAGCAGAACATAAATATAAGAGATACAAAAAATAAACTAACTAATATTATGAGGATATGCAAGAAGGAATATTATACCAAACTATTAGAGAATAATAAAAACAATATTACAGGGATATGGAACATATTAAACAGTATTATTAGAAATAGTTCAACTAACACAAATTATCCCGAACATTTTACTGACTATAATAATGGTAGAACCGTAAATGATATGAACGATGTAGTTAATGGGTTTAATGATTTTTTTGTAAACGTGGGACCAAAGTTGGCAGAAAAAATAAATGACATGCATCCAAATGAGGGGGAGGTTGCTGAAAGTCACATTGCAAGAAATCCAAGCTCAATCTATCTGAAACTGGTAGAAAAAAATGAAATCATAGATATAGTTAATAGTTGCAAAAATAAAACATCCACTGACTGGAATGGAATCAAGATGACACTAGTCAAGAAAGTCATTGGTGGTATTGCAAACCCATTAACTTACCTTATCATTCACAACTGGTACATTTCCACATAAAATGAAAACTGCTAAAGTTATCCCGTTATATAAAGCTGGGGATAAACATTTCACTAATTACAGGCCTGTATCGCTACTTTGCCAGTTCTCTAAAATATTGGAAAAGCTGTTTATACAAAGGTTAGATAACTTTATTGAAAAGCATAATTTATTAACAGACAGTCAATACGGATTCAGGGAAAACAGATCAACATCAATGGCAATAATGGAATTAACAGAAGAAATTACCAATAGTTTAGATAATAGGAAGTATGCAGTACGGATATTCATAGACTTAAAAAAAAGCATTCGATACCATTAATCATGACATATTAATTAATAAATTGGAAAGGTATGGTATAAGGGGGGTGGTGCTGAAATGGTTGAAAAGCTATATTGAGAACAGACAGCAGTTTGTGCAGATGGGTGATCACAAATCAACACTGTTAAACATTACCTGTGGGGTCCCACAGGGGTCAGTGTTAGGGCCAAAACTCTTCATTTTATACATAAATGACATGTGTAAGGTATCAGAGACATTAAAGTTTGTTTTATTTGTGGATTATACAAATATCTTTTGTTCTGGGGAAAATCTGTAGCAATTTAAAAAAACAGTGGTTTGACATAAACAAATTATCATTAAATCTGAACAAAACTAAATTCATGTTATTTGGAAATTGTACAATGTTGACACACAAGTGCAAATAATGATAGATAATGCACATATTGAAAGAGTAAATGAAAATAAATTTCTGGGTGTGATACTGGACCACTGCTGGAAACCCCAAATAAGTCATGTAAGAACAAAACTGGCAAAGAGCGTAGCAATACTGGGGAAAACAAGATACATACTGGATCATAAATCACTGCACATTCTGTATTCTTCACTTGTATTACCATATCTGAATTATTGTGTGGAAGTTTGGGGTAACACGTACAAAAGCAACTTACAACCATTATTCATACTGCAAAAAAGAGCAATCAGGATACTACACAATGTGGGATATAGGGAGCACATGAACACACTGTTTTTAAAATCACACGCATTGAAATTCTGGGATCTAGTCAAATTTAAAACTGCACAAATTATGTTTAAAGCAAGAACCAATTCACTTCCGGGCAATATTCAGAAAATGTTTTGTGACAGGGAGAGGAGTTATAGTTTAAGAGGAAAATTTAATTTAAAAAAACACTGTGTTCATTCAAAAAGGAAAAGTATGTGTATTTCAGTTGGTGGGGTGGATCTGTGGAATGGGTTGGGTGATGGGTTGAAGCAAAGCACAAATATAAATCAATTTAAAAAACGATACAAAAAAGAAATCTTGGGGAATTATATGGATATATATATATATATATATATATATATATATATATATATATATATATATGGAAGAGGGGTTGTGTTAAGGGATGATTTTGTTTGTTTGTTAAATTATTATTTTTTATTAGTATTTTTTAAAAAAAAAAACACTGGGTGGATATTAGGGTTGTAAATAATTTGATGAATGTGTATATATTTAATTTGGGTTGTAAATAAGTTGGGGATAGTTGTTTGTATGTTTATATTTGGTTGTAAATTGATTTATGAAGCTGTTTAATTTATTAATAGATAAGTAAGAAAGGGGAAGGGTCATATAAGTTTTACTTCTACCTGCTCCTTTTCGGACACTGTTCTTTTTTGTTTGTATTCTGTTTTCTGTCTTTAAATTTTATTTTTTTATGTTCGAAATAAAATAAATTCATTCATTCATTCATTCATTCATTCAGTCATTCACTCTGCACTTGCTGCTTTGCATGGGATTGTTGTCAGCAAAAGGCAATTAACGAGGATATTAAGAGTTTTAGAGGATATTCTGTGTGTAAAACTGTGTGTAAAACTGTGTAATATCTTATATTATTTGTGTTCTTGTGAAATCCTGCTGGCTCTGCTGCGCCTTCCCAGTTCAATTATGCACGGCACAGGTGCTCGGATGCATGTAAAAAACCCATGAATGAAGCAGCAGTCCTGTCCTTGTGTCCTGTGCACTGATGTCTAACTGTGCGTTCACACCAAACGCAATGGACGCGATATCATCGCCTGTAACGCGAGTATCGCGTCGCTGGATCACAAATGTCACCTTTTTGATCATCGCTTCAATCGCGATGACGCAACCCTCCTCCCGCAATTTTCTTCACCTCCCGCTATTTTCTCGTCAACCATGGCTGAGTTAACTACTGTAGCTGCTCTTTATCTGTTGTGGACATCTGATTTGGATGGGAGGCCCAAACGCTGCCGTGTCTGGGTTCACAATATTCTCCAGAAATGCACACAGCTGGGTGAATATCATCACCTCCTGCAAGAGCTGCGTCTGGATGACGGTTGTTTCCAGCGGTACTTCAGGCTGACGCTGGCCCAGTTTGAGGACCTGTTGGCCCTGGATATCAACGCTAATTGGATGTCGCGGCACAGCGTCACGCGATGTAGCTTGAAAAGTTCAAATTTTTGAACTTCAAGCGACACACACGATGAGGCGATGGACGCATCATCGCTTCATCGCGTCACTCTTATCGCCTGAAACGCGTCGCCCAAAGCGACATCGCGTGTCATCGCGTCATTTACATTGATTTTGAATGGAAACTTGTGGCGTTCATCACGTCCATCGCGTTTGGTGTGAACGCACAGTAACGTTTAATGTTTGTTGAGCTGTCATCACGTTTAATTGGCACAGCTCTGACAGCCGAAATACACCGGGTACTGGCGCTGCAGGGTTTTTTTTTTGAAAACTTTTTAATTTTTTAATTTCAACTGAGGGTGCAAAAATAATAAATTGATGGTAGCCTACTGCATGCTTTTGCACACTCGCAGAACAGGGGAGCTATTCCTCAAACAAATTGGTGAGGTGATCCTCTTTTTTCCTTTCTTTTCTCTCTTCTCTGTCCAAAACTGTCATTTTGCCCCACGTGACCAGCTGACTTTGCTACGAGTTGATTGGCAGTTGAAACAGGCGACTTGCCTTATGATCTAAAACCAGCCACTGGCGACTGCATGAAAGGCATCTGTCAATAAGTCTTGTACAGTAGCCTAACTGTATAGATCTGGTCAATCCACAGTACGTTAAGACTTTACTTGTAGACTGAATAATAAGAGATTATAATCACAACTTTACAGGATTTGACAAGTAGCCAAAGTTTTCACATACAGTACAAAGACCCCTCTGTTTTGATGACGGACAGTCTAGTCAAAATTACAAAAAATAAAGCGGCCCAGCGCAGTTGTTTTTGCTATTTTGGGCAAGAGAATAAAAACAGTTATTAAAGGGGATGCTGAGCAGTAAGATCCGTTGTGTAATTAAAAGGGATAATGCAAATTCAGCCGCACACTACGCTAACAGGCAGGGTCCCCTCTGGTTTACACGTATTGAATATTGTCGGCTCATGTCGGCTGCCGGAATGTGCGCGCTGTGAGCTGCCCTTCCCCCTCCAACGCCAGTGATTTAGCATAACTATGCTCTAACCTTTTGTTTGCGTACTGGGTTATTTGGAATGCGGGGCGAGAGAGAAGACATTTCTACACTGAGTCTTTTTAGGCTATATGGAGTTTTTTGATGATTTTGTGATTTTTCGTTTTGTAGCTTTATTAACTTAATTATTCTGATATTGTAAAATAAACACATTTAATTTTTGAAGTGACGTGACGAGAAGTTCTTGAATGTGTGTTGGAGCCAGGTGTCCCTGGCTTTCATAGATAAAAAGCCGACACACTAACATACAGCAGGAATTCCCTGAACTAATTTTTATGTTGGCTCTGACTGGGAGAAATCGAGTGTTTGTAGCCTATTTAATGATTCTTTTTTAATTTATTTTAATAATTATTTATTTTATTATAGCGGTATCGATGCAGGTTACTGTATATAGTATCCTACAGTAAAGCCTTAAAAATCAACAGAGAACCAATCAATATTTTTACTGTCATGTCATTATAAGTTGAACTCAGGTTTGATAATGGGTAAAATAATAAATAAATAAAAATAAAAGGTGGTCTTGCTCATTCTTGGCTCGCTGCTGTCTAACCAGAGCAAGGTTCTGCAGGCATGGACGTCGGAACTATTTTCTGAGAGGGGGGGCGGGATTTTTGTTGGGAGGGGCGGGGGAAGCACGCACACTTATCAATGATTAAGGATTTGATTTGAAGTTATTTTATAATAACATGCAGTTATAAGAGAACTAGAATGGATGAACATGGCATCTTTATTGTTAAGAAAATGAAACTTTGATAACTAAATCAAGCCATTTAAGGAAAATAACAGCATTATTTGTAACCTTGAATGAAAAAAAGAAAAGTCTGAGCTCCTGACTTTCATGCATTTCCAAAAGTGGACCTTCTCTCCTGTTGACCTACTGATGAAGATTTTAAGCCCTCTCTGCACAGAGATGCATTTATTTATAGTAAACACATTTTATAACGAGCAGCAGACATATGTCACCTACAAATCCCAGCCTTGTTTACAAAGTTTGAATGAACAACACGGACGCGATCAGAAAGGAAATGGAGGCTGCACACTGATCCTTTTGCCCCTGTCTGCAGGGACGAACAGACCGCATGATGGTTATTTTCTGAAAGCACAGAGCAAAGAAGTGTCTTTTTTTCTCCCCCGGTCTGCTGTCAGCAGCAGCAGGGATTTCAGCACCACGCGACACAGCGCTTTCCCGATCTGTCTAGGGACCAGTGGCACAGGATCCAAGACCGCATCAACGAGAGACAGAGGAGCCCCAGAAAGCTTGACCGAGAGTCACAGCGCCTGGGCTTTCGTTGATTGTGTAGCCTAATTGCGTTTGCACCTTCAATAAAAACACACAAATGGCAAAAAAACCTCTACTGTCTTTCTTATTACATTTTGGGGAAATACCACTCCGCTGCGCATTGCAGCTGTGTAAAATGTCATACATAAATAAACATAAATTCCAATAGAATAAGCTTGCCTGATTTACTGAAAATAATTATACAATAATGAAAAAAATAATAGCCTAACGAAAATATAAGTCAGTCAAGTGTGTTTGAGATCATCATGCACAAAGATCAGTTTGACGCCTTGAACAAATTTAATTCATTTTCGGACATTAAACATGAGAAGATTATTTCAAATGGACATTCTCATTTCGTAGAGCATACAGCTTAAGCATTAATGTGTGTTACACGCCAGTAATATGAAGTTATTTACGTGTTTTGTGGTTAATTATACCGTGGATCCTTTCGCTCCTCTCATGTAATCCGTGCGTCCTGCATACAGCGGAGCACGGGACCGATGAGCAGCCTTCGTTTCCTGTCAGATTGCGTGTGGCTCGCTCATCCAAACTTGGTCAGGATTTGTTGAAGACATGTATATGCTGCTCACTATAAAATGTGGTTACTATAAATAAATGCATCTCTGTGCAGAGAGGGAAATACATGCTGCCTGCGTCTGAGCAGGAGGCTACACAGTAGAGATGTGTGTCCTGGCTGACGCACGGCTATCTCGCCATATGGATCATTTTGGATTCATTTTGAGATATCTGATATTGATGCCTCCACCCTCCAATACGGTGGAAGGCATTTCATTTGCAATGCTCACAACATTGGAAACATTTAACAGATTCAAAAGCAACACATCTTTTCAGAAACAGTGACCCAGTGTTATTAGTTTTCTTTGGAAGTGCTTTCAGCTGAAGTCCCTATGACAAAAAATCTTGACAGTGAGGTCTGTGGATTATCCAGAGTACCAGGGACACTCTTTCTACAAAGACAAATTGCTGGTGAACTTATTAAATAATATTTTTACCAGCCGTGACACACCGCGACGCCTGGTATTGTTTTCACCTTGTGAGTGAATGAGAGTGTGTGTGTCATCGTGGCAAAGTGTGGTCCACGGCTGCCTTTTACGCACAGAACACACATAACCATTATGCCATGTCTTAGTGGGACTGTCCAGTGATTTCAGGCTTTTAAATTCCTGCATAGTATAGTAACTAATGCCGAAAACTAAGTAGCGAACCTACTGCATGTAGGTACAGGGTGGCAACGCGTCTAGGTCCCTGCTCCAGCTGCAGGTAGCTCGTACGGATCGATGTTATTTATTTCTTGGATCTTCTCCAAATACCTCAGTTTGAATCATGATAACAAGGCAAAAAAGTCACACAAAGCACGGTAAATGAGATGGAGTTTAATTACACTGGGGTAGCCTAATTAATGGGAAACACAGGGACAAGTAGGTTTTGAAAGATAAAAAGAGAGCGTCCTCTTGGCTTTTCACATGGTAATATTATTTTAAAAAATATGGGCTGCATACAGTAGTTGTAATTCGACCTAGTCATAAAATGCTACTAGGCTAAATAATGGCTCCGTGGAGCCATGGACCAGCTGATAAGCCGTCTTTCCCAAATCTGCAGATATTACAGTATTTTGGTGATAATCACTGCTCCTCCCCATGGACAAATGAAGCATTGCAACTGGTTTTCACACAGGTCTCTAGGGGCGTTACAAGTCAGGGCTGCATTTCCTATGTCATCGCGGGGGATTAAATTAACTCCATGGAGCAGGCGGCAGGCTTGCACGGAGCAGTCACGGATCTGCCACGGACCTGCCGAGGTTCAGTCATGGAAACGGGAACTTTTGAGTGGCTCCCACTGTAGGTCGGTTAAATTCAAACGTTTGAGGGCTCCCTATCAGTAACTCTCCAAGAGTTTGAATTTTGGAAGTGATATACACCTTTGACAGTTGCTGGACCTATGGAGGCCTGGCACGTTTCCTTTGTTCTCAGACTCATGTGTTTTGTGAAGGCCTCTCTATTGTTTAATACTGTGGCTGAGGTCCAAACATCCCCCCTTTGGTCCGAAGGGTGGGGTGCTGAGCACAACCTCTGGAGCAACCTTAGGGCCAAACAGTCCTTGTGTCCATTAATGCAGGAGAGGTGGTCAAACAGTTTAAGTGTTCCTTTGGGAGCATGGGTCGAGTAATCAGTAAACAGTTCATGTTCAGAGGCTAGTCTGGGCAGTGCAAGATTTCTAAGCCATGGTTACATCACAGATGGACAACAAAAAGGGTACATTGTTCTTCTTACAACCACCAATACTTCCAAATCACCATAGGAGGTACACAAGGAAGAGGCAGGAGGAAGAAATGGTGGTTAGAACAAGGTTAGTAGGCTCTTCCTTCTCCTCTTAGAGGATTACGATTTGTACAGCCACAGACTGGTGTGAAAATCGTGGTGAAACCAGGAGGAGGGAATCCAGTCTGGCTTGCAGTTTCTGGATGTACTTGTACATGGCGTGTGCAATTATTGCTGTGATGATCTAACCAGTAAGCAGGAGCTCAAGGGCAACAATGCTGACTGGGTGGTCTACATAAGCTGACTTCGCTACACGGCTAGAAAATGTGGCGATAAGCCCAGTTGGTTTTAGACTGAACTTAACTAATTTAGTCCCTTCGACTAGGAGTTGGTTTTGAATGGTGTCATCAATTGTGAGATTGTGATCAATAAAGGCATCCATGATCTCAGTCTCCACGTCATGCCTGTCTGGATTGAGATAATGGAGGACAACATCACCAATATGCACAGTGGTTCCTTTGGAAACTGTTAAGAATACTGTCTGGTTTGGTAAGGTCAGCTTAGTGGCTGTATCACGACGATTGTATGACATAAGGACTTCATTAGTAGGTGTGCTAATGAGCCATCGGCTACCACCTACGCAACCACGCCGTTTCTCTGGTTCTCCGTGGAGTGTTAAAACAAAAAGAAAAAGGTGTCATTCAGTCTAGGTCTGTTAAATTCAATTGTTTGAAGTGCTCCCTCTCAGTAACTTGCGCACAGAAAGCTTTGGCTTCCTTTCAGCAGCTCGTCACACAGGGATTGCGCGGGGTGTCAGCGCACGGCGGCAATTAAAGTCTCGGTGACCTCAGAGGGAATTCCGCCTGACTCCACCTTTTACGAGTGCAGCTGGTGGGTGCAACCTGGGTTCAAAGCTTTGGTTTGGTATAAAGGTCTGTACATTCTGAAGGTTGTGAGAGAACACCACAGCACTCCCCATGCTACATGTATTAAAGAGACTTGATTCCTCACACCGAGTCTGTCACTTCTTCAGAGAGGGGAATTTACCTCACAGCTTCTTTTGTAACATTGGACATCATCCACCTTTGGTTTATTTCCTCATAACATGATTTCTTCATTGAAGAACTTTAAGTGGTGTATGTAAGTAGACACATATAGATTGTTCACCTGAAAAAAATCACTCATGTAGGTAACATCTCTGAGTAAAAGACTGAAAGTAAAAAATGTAAAATGATAGTGACTCTTCCCTGCCCTTTGCACAGCAGGGCTACGACTATATACTGAATAACAGGAGGGTTACTGCTATGTATTAAGCATGGCTTTAAGTATGTACTGATAAATATCACAGCTATGGCTATGTACTGAAAAACAGTAGGAGCATGACTATGCATGATAAACAGAAGGGCTATGGCTATGTACTGAAGAACAGAAGGACTATTATTTTTCTTATAATCAGACAGAAAAGATGTAAGGAGATGTGTTTTACCTGCTTGACAGTTTCGACTGAGACTCCAGTCTTCCCCGCCTCCCGTGTCGTTGTTCGTTCTCTGGAGCAGGGAATCCCAGGTATGCGAGAGGGTGTACGCCCCCTCGTCCCGGTTCCTGATCTCAATGGCCTCTTTTATCCACCGTTTGAATTTATTCTCTCGCATACCTGGGATTCCATTCTCCAGAGAACGAACAACGACACGGGAGGCGGGGTTGGCTTGACAGACTCTGATTGGTCTGTCAGGCCTACCAGCTGATATATGACACGGCAGCACGTCGGATGACGCTTCTGAGGAAGACTGGAGTCTCAGACGAAACTGTCAAGCAGGTAAAACACATCTCCTTACATCTTGTCTGTCTGAATATAAGAAAACCTTAAAATATTCTAAATAAGAAGACAGTATGAATCTTATCAATCTATTACGTGGAAGTTTTGGACATGATTGTGTCAAAGCACTCCGCCGATTGGAGAGATTGGAAAAAACGCAAGCACGCCAGAAAAATCACCTGAGATTTAACCTCCGATGCAAAGACGAGGACATAACACCGGCAAGCCTCAACATCAAAAGCCCCATTTCCACCAAAAATGCGGAAAACATCATAAAGAAAGCAAAAAAGGCTCTTATCAGAGAGCTAATAAGAACAACAGCAAACAGAGTTGACAAAATCACCACGCAAATAAAAAAGGAAATGGACATTTTCAAAGACCATTACACGGTGGAGCCCTAATATGGAGGAGGAATTAAACGCTCACCTTTGCCACAACAAAACAACGCCAGATCAAAAAACTTAACAAACTAATAGAAAGAAAAAAACAGAAGCAAACAAACACACTTCAATGAAAAATGGGTGTGAAATCTATCCAAACGCGCCCTCACGGAAACAGAAAAAACAGTGTTAACAAGAGGTTTAAACTTCGCCATCACACCTAAAAAAATACCACAATAAGAATACATCTTAGCCACAGAACTCGCAATGCCACAAACTAAAAGACCAGGGACAGAAAGCAGAACTCTGGAATGCAGTAGCAGGGATATTAAAAGCAGCCAAACTTCCACGAAGTAACATCACCAAGGAAGAAGAAAAAGCAATAAACTCACTCAAAAAGGACAAAACAGGGGCGTCGGTGGCTTAGTAGTGGCCCATGTGCGGGGCTGTTGCCGTGGTGGCCCAGATTCGGGTCCGGCCTGTGGCCCTTTGCTGCGTGTCGTCCCCCCCCCCCTCACGCTTAACTGTCCTGTCCATTAAAGGCAAAATGCCCAAAAAATATCTTTAAAAAAAAAAAAGGACAAAACAATCACCATTCTACCATCCGACAAAGGAAGAACAACAGTTGTAATAGACACAGAAACATATGAACAACAGATGGAAACCATGCTAGCGGACAGAAACACATATCAAATATTGAAAAAAGACCCCACAGAAGAAAAGAAAAGGACACTAAAATCACTATTAAAACCGTTACTGGAAACCAAGAAAATAACACCAGATGCATACGACCACTTAATACCCACAGCAAGCGTTACCCCCCGTATATATGGAACACCTAAAATACACACAAAAGACACCCCACTGCACCCCATAGTTGACAGTATCAGATCCGTCACATACAACTTTTCAAAAGCTCTGGTGGAAATCATCAAGCTCCTCCTCGGTACAACAGAACACCACTGCAAGAACTCCAAACAACTGGCACAAGAGCTCAACAGCACAACAGTACAGAAAAATGAAATCCTCATCTCACACGATGTTGTGTCATTATTCACAAACCCTCCCCCGTTAACGTCATCTTACACATTGTACAGGAATGCCTCAAGGAAGACCGGACCCTCAAAAAACGCACAAACCTAACAGTTGAAGACATCTCCACTCTTCTCAACTTCGTTGCCAAATCCACCTATTTTCAGTTCAAAGGAAACATCTACAGACAGACAGAAGGCTTCGCAATGGGAGATCCACTATCCGCAATAATGAGCAGTTTTTTCATGGAGGACCTGGAAACAAAAGCCATCCACACAGCACCCACACACTGCCGACCCACACTCTGGAAAAGAGACGTTGATGACATCCTGGAGAAAATAGAAGCTGGACATACACAAGAACTCACAGATCATCTGAACACCATGGACAACACCGGCAACATACAATTCACACACGAAGAGGAAATAAACTGGACCATATCATTTCTGGACATGAACATTCACCACAGGGAAGACGGCAGCATCAAGATCACAGTTTACAGGAAACCCACTCACACGGACCAGTACCTCCTCTGGACATCAGAACACCCCACAGTGCCCAAACTCTCAGTTATCAGAACACTGTACGAATGGGCTAGCATCATAACCAAAGATAAAGACGGACAGGAGGAGGAAAAACACATACAACATGCACTCACACTCTGCCAATATCCCAGATGGGCCATAAACAAAGGAAAACAACAAGTCAAAAACAAAGAACAGAAGCAAAAAGAAAGGAAAACAAAACACACAGAAAACAGACTACAAAAACAAAAACACAATAACCATACCATATATCAGGGGGATAACGGAACCAATACAACGGATCATGAAAAAACATCACATCAATACAGCCGTGAAACCACACACAAAACTCCGTCAGCTACTAGTACACCCAAAGGACAAAACAGAACCGGACAAGAAATGCAACATCATATATGAAATACCATGCAAATCATGCATGAAAACATACATCGGGGAAACAGGCAGATCATTCAACACAAGGAAAAAAGAACATCAAAAAGAATGCAAAAAAGAGACAGTGGGGCGATTCACAAGGACACAAAAAGACAAAGCAGAACAGGAAAACCTAAAATCAGCTATCACAGATCACTGCAGAAGAAATAACCACATCATGGACTGGGACAGGAGCAAAATGAACACATCAGAGACCAATAAATTCAAACGGTGGATAAAAGAGGCCATTGAGATCAGGAAGCGGGCAAGTGGCACCATCAACTGGGACGAGGGGGCGTACACCCTCTCGCATATGGGATTCCCTACTCCAGAGAACAAACAACGACGCGGGAGTAGGGGTTGGCCTGACAGACTCTGATTGGTCTGTCAGGTCTACCAGCTGATATATGACACGTCAGCAGCACGTCAGATGACGCTTCTGAGGAAGACTGGAGTCTCAGTCGAAACTGTCAAGCAGGTAAAACACATCTCCTTACATCTTGTCTGTCTGAATATAAGAAATATATACAGTACAGGCCAAAAGTTTGGACACACCTTCTCATTCAATGCGTTTTCTTTATTTTCATGACTATTTACATTGTAGATTCTCACTGAAGGCATCAAAACTATGAATGAACACATGTGGAGTTATGTACTTAACAAAAAAAGGTGAAATAACTGAAAACATGTTTGATATTCTAGTTTCTTCAAAATAGCCACCCTTTGCTCTGATTACTGCTTTGCACACTCTTGGCATTCTCTCGATGAGCTTCAAGAGGTAATCACCACAAATCCATAGAGGATGCCATTTCTGCTGCTCTCCATCCAGCCTTCCCCCACCTGTACTCAAAGAACGCATACGTGCGAATGCTGTTCCTAGACTTCAGTTCAACATACATACAAAATCTCAGACACTTGGGACTCAAAACCTCTCTCTGTAACTGGGTGCTGGACTTTCTAAGTGGGAGGACACAAAATGTGTGGGTCGGCAGCAACACCTCCAAGACCATCATGCTAAGCGCAGGGGCTCCGCAGGGGTTGGTGCCCAGCACACTACTCTTCACACTGCTGACCCACGACTGTGTGCCAACCCACAGCACCAATCACATTGTCAAGTTTGCGGATGGCACAACTGTGGTGGGCCTCATTTCCAACAATGATGAAGCCAACTACAGGAGTGAGGTGAGCCGACTGGTCCAGTGGTGTAAGGACAACAATCTCTTCCTCAATGTGGGGAAGAACAAGGAGATTGTCCAGGACTTCAGGAGAAGAATTCCACAGCATCCCCCACTGACCATTGACGGTGCTCCTGTGGAGAGGGTGAGCAGCACCAAGCTGCTGGGGGTGCACATCTCCAAGGACCTCCCATGGACCAACAACACCACATCACTGGCAAAGAAAGCTCAAACACGACTCTACTTCCTCCGCAAACTGAGGAGAGCAAGAGTCCTACCCCCATCATGTGCTCTTTCTACAGAGGCACCATTGAGAGTGTCATCACTGGCTGCATCACTGTGTGGCACAGAGGCTGCACTGCCTCCTGCCTGAAGACTCTGCAATACATAGTGAATACAGCCAGGAAGATCACTGGTACCCCTCTGCCCTCCCTTACAAACATCTTCAACACCTGCCTTACCCGCAGAGCTATCAGCATTGTTGATGACACCTCCCACCCCTCACACTCCCACTTCAGCCTCCTGCCTTCGGGGAGAAGGTACCGGAGCCTCCGGGCCCACTCCGCAAGACTCACAAACAGCTTTATCCACCAGGCTGTCAAGATGTTGAACTCTATCCACTACCTCCCCCCTCTGCCCCCTGCCACTGGATTGTAATTACACCCACTGCATATAAAGACTACCTCTGCTGTTTTGCACATAGACTCACTACATCTGCACCCCGGTGTTATATTATTATTATATTAATTATATTAATAATATTACATACTGCTGACTGTTTATTTTTCCACTGTGCACTTTACTTCACTTTACTTAAACCATTTGCACCATTTGTACTACATGTACATCACGTACATCCCATAGGCTGCTCTAACATGCACCTTGATTATAGTATAGGACTATTACTATGCACAATAAAAAGAAGGGCTATGGCTATGTACTGGTGAACAGTAGGACTATTACTATGCATGATAAACAGAAAGGCTATGGCTATGTACTAATGAACAGCAAGAATATTACTATGCACAATAAAAAGATGGGCTATGGCTATGTACTGGAAAATAGTAGGACTATTACTATATACAATAAAAAGAAGGGCTATGGCTATGTACGAACAATCAGTGTACTATGTACTATGTTCAGGACAAAGTATGCTTTTACATTCACATAATGTTAATAAAACTACAAATATCTGTTTTGTTTATATACTTTAATTTCTGTGAATAGTTTATTTACATTTTCACACAATAAGATTTAGGATTACTTTTCACACTCTCACAATAGTTGAATTATTTCTGAGTCTTACTTCACAAACATATTGTTACATATTTTGTAGCACAGATCGGTCAGTCCGTCGATAATAAGCTGCAGTTTGAGTTCTGTGATGCTGTTTTCAAATGTTTGTTTTGATGTAAAATGTAGGACAACTAAATTATTCATCCAGTCTAAAGGTAAAAACACCAGTTTTATGATGCCGATTAAGAGATTGTGTCTGATTTTCTCCTTGCACTGCAGGAATCTTTAATAAGCACTTTTCAAACCACATGATATGATTCAAAATGAACAAAAATCAACACAGATCCTTAGCAGCAGAGGTGGATTTTTATATTTTTCCCAGGATGCACTCCTGTGCTATTTATGTTCCAGGACGTACACCACAGCACTCACCAGCAAATGATCACTGATGCTGTGAATCATACATGAGTCACTTTTCATTGTGTCTAGGTAGAGAAGATGGAGTCGGAACCAGAGTGGGAGAGAAGAGTCTGGTTTTGACTCACAGCTAGAGAAAATGGGATTTCTTTCTTTTTCTTCTGGAGCAGCAGAAAGTCACTTCTCTAAAAGTTTCACAATGAAATGACTGAAGCAGAAGAGACGGATGAACAGACAAATGGGCGAATAGAATAGATTTGAAGTATAATTTGTATACTGTATAGGAAGACCTTGATAATGCGCAGAATATTAAATTGCTCCATTCCTTTGGTAACATTCAACCAGTATTTTAACAATATAAAAATAATGGCTTAATAACTTTCAACAATGTTTCAACACTCTACAATGATCCTTAAGGCTTTTTTTATTCAATTTGACCAAAAAGATGTATTTAGCTCTGATTCAAAACAGAAAAGCAGTAAAAAAGATTTCAGAAACTGGAACCAGATTATTATTATGTCAAAAACTGACATGAATCATAATACAACAATAAAACAACAGCAGCCACTAATCAACCCTAGCAGTACAAATACGGCTCTGCAGTCTAGTCTCTGCCAGATCATTCAGCCTACCTTGCGCTACTAACTACTGCCTACTTGGTGCTTATTTCTTTTTTCCTCTTGGATTTTTTGCCTAAACCCTTGTTTCCTTGTGCCTCAGATCCACACTCATCGGTCATGCGTTTCCCTGCCACTCCAGCCTGCCAACCTGCTTCCAGGCTGCTCAGCCTGCCTGCTGTTTCTCCTGAGTCCCCTGGATCAACCCAAGGCATCCTTTCTTGCTTTATTGAAAATTAATCCACTTTAAACTGAAAAGCTGTCTGAGTCATGCATTTGGGTCCAGTTCACTCTATACTATACAACACCCCTGGGGTTGAAGGGGCCCTAGGACTCCATACAAGACTACACAGATGATTAAAACATCTTAAAATCACTTCACTAGGCTCCTCTCCCCAAGAGTCAATTATTGTCCTTTGTCAGGTGAAGCCATCGTCCTCTTGTGCCAGTAGCTGTGCCATATGTCTGGCTGTTGGCTATCCTGTTGCTGCCAAGTGCCTATGTATGGCCCTCCACCCTTTCTAGGGAGATAGACAACAGCCACCAGTATGCTGCCAAAACACCAAAATATGCCACCTTCTGCCCGGCCCTGCAGCAAGCCTTCTCAGTACGCAAAACAGAGATAAATATTTTCCTGGACAGTAACTGCTGCTACTGACTCAGGCTGTGATATTCATGGCGAACGGATACTGGCTGCTGCGCTTCAGGCTCTGGTGGCTTGTTTCTGGAAGGTCGCTTTGTGATTCGCGCTACAGGTCCCCACACTGAGTCTCTGCTTGCCTGTTATTGTCCTCTTCACCCGTGTCCCACACCTAGGCCCTATTTCAGAAAGCAGGCTCAACAAACTCTGAGCCTAATCGTTGACTGAGCCTGAGCTGAGAAACTCTGAGTTTTCGGTTCCAGAACAGCTGATCGGAATCAATTCAATCAACTCTGAGTATGTTCAGCCTGAGAGAGGCGCGTTCACAGTGTTGTGCCGTACAAGGATTTCTAACAAAGGCCTACACTTTATCCATAAACTTTTGGGCCTACATGTAACAATCAAAGCCTGAGACCACATGTTGGTGCCCAAAAGAACAAAGGAATCAGTCAACCCCCTTTCTCTGTGTGAATCAGCTGATTCAACCCCCAACACAGCACCCCAGCTGACCAGCAGAGATCCCTTGAAATACACAGCTCCCATTGGGTGAAATCCGCCATGGCCAACCCCGCACCGATGACGTCACGCTGGGGTATATCATCACAAAGCGTGTCTGAGGGAAACGCTTCTGGCTGCGATCCTCATAGCCAATAGAAGTACCCACAACTGTTCCTAAAGCTTAGCAACTCGTCCCACACGGCGAACGCTTTAGAAAGAGTTATTACTGTGCACAGTTAGACGCGTTTTAGGCCTACGGATTTCCCTCGCTGGTCGAGCTGATCTCCTCTCCTCTCCCTCACTCTGTGCGCCGAGGAACACAGAGTAGCCCGGTACGAGACCACGGATTGACCCTCTCACCCGGATGCCCGCGGATGCGAAGTTTGGTAGATAACAAGGACTGCCTGCTTCAAGAAGAAGGACAAGGACCCCCTTCTTTCCCCGAGTGATTCCCCGCTACGAGCCGGAATTAAATCGCCTCGCCAGAGACTCGCCCCCTCGCCAAGGACCCGTTAGCCGCTGTGAGCCGCTAACCACTTCACCTCTGCCGCAACAAAGGACGCACGAGGAACGACCGACACATCACTCCACCTTCTGCAACAGTAAGAGGCTTTAGCTCTGGGCAGATATTAGTTAGTGTGTGTTTTCTTTTTAAGTTTTGTAAGGGCTTGTTGATACGGACCGCCGCGTCCGATTTTGGCTGCATTGATATTGTAAAAATATTGCCTGTGTTGCTGCTGTCTGTTATTCTTCTGCCCGTTTGCGTCTGCTTGTAATACGTAGTGATCTGACCTCGTCGGACCGCTACTGTGTCGCCCCACACGCGGGATTGATCAGTACTTCAGCTGTGTTGGTTCGATGTCCAGATTCACGCCGCTCACCAGCTGAGCCGAGCGCGTCTCTGCGTAACACAGATGGGTTACTGCATCTCAATACCGCCTGCGTGACCACACTTCTGAGTGCTCCCCTTTCTCTCTTCCTCTCTTCCACTAACCTACACTTGGAGCCGAGCAATTTGAACTTCCCTCTCTACCGGCTCCCCTCCTTTTTTCTTGAGTCACGTGCTTTCTTGGCGAGCCACCATTGCGTGGCATAGCTTGCAGCGTCACAGCCGCCATCTTGCTACGCTCACACACCTCCCTCTCTCTCACACACCCACTCGCTCAGACACACACACACACACACACACACACACACTCACACATTCTCGCTCACTCGCCCACTTTCTTCCACGCCCTCTCTCACACACACACATACATACACATACACACACACACACACACACACACACACACACACACACACACACACACACACACACACACATCCTCACTCACTCACCCACTTTCTCCCACACCCTCATACACAACCCCACACACACACACACACACACACACACACACCCTTCTTGATGCTTGCTGGTTGATTCGGTAATGTTTTATAGTTGATAGGGTTTATAGAGCAATGTTGATGTTGGTTGTAAATTAATGTCATCAGTGTGAATAAACCCTGTTATACTGCAAAGAGAGGTTGCTGTGGTCTTTCATTGTATACTGTGATGAAGCTGGTTGACAAAGTCAGTGCCTGAGCTCCACTCCTTCCTGTTCATCTTATAGTTGTGGTGAGCATGGACTTTTGGCTTTTATTTTATGAACATTTCCGGAGTCTACTTCCTGTGTGGGTTGTTTGCTGCTGTGTTTGCCTGTCTCCAGAGGCTTCTCCCTTCCCCCGCCCTGCACTGAGGCTGAGTGCGCACACCTGTGACTCATCGGCAATCAACGGGCTGTTAAGACTGCCACCGTCTCTAGCCTCAGTGCCAGAGTATTCGCTTCTGCACGCAGTGGTATCTCGGCTCCTCTGATCCTCCAGTGAATTAAGTATCTTGCAAGTTTGATGGTGTTTTTTGCTCCTCGTGTGTTAACCCTCGTTCTCCTGCCTTTTTTGTTCCAGTGTCTCCCTCCGTGCCTCTCAGCAGCCCACAGCCCAGCACTCTCACCTGGTTTCCTCACTCGGCACCTCGACTCCGGATCTCCTTAGTTCTCTGCACAATTCTGACACAATAAACCTGTTAACCCTCTTCCCTCTGAGTCTGCATTTTGGGTCCTATTCCTCACTGCCATCACAGAATACTCTGGCCAATCATGGACCCAGCAGATTCAGACCCCGTCAGGAGAGCTCTTGCCAACCAAGGAACTCGGCTCGGACAGCATGAGCACATGTTGCAAGGTCTCATGGACTCTTTACAGGACCTCCGCACTCAAGTCTCCCTCCTCTCCGAGCAACTCGTCACCCGCTTGCCTCCCCAGCCATCCGGCTCCACTCCCCTTGTGAGTACGGTTCCCCTCCCTGACACCTCAGCCACCTCACCCTCTCCCTCTTCCCCCAAAGAGCCCTATGTACCCCCTCCTGAGCCTTACGCTGGGGAGATAGGTAGTTGTAGGAGTTTTTTGTTATGCTGCTCCTTAGTTTTTGACCAGCAGCCCTGTAGTTATCCTACCGATAAAGCCAGGATAGCTTATGTCATTAATTTGTTACGGGGTAAGTCACCTAAATGGGCCACAGCCATCTGGGACCAGCAGTCACCTGTCTTAAGTTCTTTTTCTTGTTTTTCTGAGGAACTTCGCAGAGTTTTTGATCACCCTATTGGGGGCCAGGAGGCAGCAAAGCGCCTATTTTCTCTAACTCAAGGTTCTCAGTCAGTGGCTGAATTTTCCATTGATTTTCGTATCGCAGCCTCAGAGAGTGGGTGGGGGGAGCAAGAATTAAAGGGGGTATTTTTGAGAGGCTTGTCCGACGAGCTTAAGGATGAGCTAGCCTCCAGAGATGAGCCAGGCTCACTCGAGGAGTTAATTTCCCTAGGGATTCGTATAGATAATCGCTTGAGGGAGAGACACAGGGAGAGAACTCAGCATAGATTACCCAGACCCTGTAGCTTGGCTCCCTCTTCCGGCCTGACAAGACCCTCTGCTTCGCCACCCTCTCCTGCCAGCTCCATTGTGCCCCCGGAGGAGCCCATGCAGTTGGGGCGGGCGAAGTTGCACCCAAATGAGCGGCAGAGACGCATCACTCAGAGACTTTGCATCTACTGCGGCCAAGCTGGCCATTTCCTCGCCACCTGCCCTCATAAGTTAAACGACAAGGCTCATCAGTAGGTGAGAGCGCACTGGTGAGCCACACCTCCTCCCCCTCCAGCTCTCCTCAATGGATCTCTGTGCCCTCCTGCCTCCTCTGGGAGAGGGACTCTCTACCCCTGCAGACCCTCATCGATTCTGGTGCGGACGACAACTTCATTCACAGTGAGTTAGCTGAACAACTCAATCTCCCGTTAGAGCCTCTTCCCTCTCCCAAGAGAGTCACTGCCTTAGATGGCCGCCTTATTTCCAATGTCACCCACCGCACTGCCCCTTTAACTCTTATCATCTCCAGTAATCATCGTAAAGACCTCCAGCTCTACGTCATTCCCTCTCCTCTATCCCCCATAGTTCTTGGTCTCCCCTGGTTACAACTCCACAATCCGCAAATTAACTGGAAATCTGCCACCATAACCAACTGGAGCGTTCATTGTCATTCCCACTGCCTCAGATCCGCCAATCCCTTCTCCTGCCGACAGATGGCAACCCCAGCTCAACCTGTTCTCACCAATGTTCCCTCAGAGTATCATGACCTTGCTACTGTGTTCAGTAAGGAACTGGCCTTATCCCTACCCCCTCACCGCCCCTATGATTGTGCCATCGACCTCCTTCCTGGCGCCACTCTTCCCTGTAGCCGTCTCTACAATCTGTCCCGTCCTGAGAGGGAGGCCATGGAGTCCTACATTCAGGACTCCTTAGCTTCAGGACTCATTCGGCCGTCCTCTTCCCCACTAGGTGCTGGTTTCTTTTTCGTTAAAAAGAAAGATTCCTCCCTTTGCCCCTGTATTGATTTCCGAGGTCTGAATGAGATCACAGTTAAAAATAAGTATCCTCTTCCCCTCATTGATCCCTCCTTCGAACCACTGTGTAGCGCCAGAATCTTCACCAAGCTCGACCTACGGAATGCCTACCACCTAATCAGAATCAAGGAGGGAGATGAGTGGAAGACGGCATTCAACACCCCGCTTGGTCATTTCGAGTATCTAGTGATGCCATTTGGACTCACCAACGCCCCCGCCGTCTTCCAGGCCCTGATCAATGACGTGCTCCGGGACATGCTGAACCGGTTCGTGTTCGTCTACTTGGATGACATCCTCATTTTCTCCCGGGATGAGGAGGAGCACCGGCAGCACGTCCGTCTGGTTCTTCAGAGACTGTTAGAAAACCGCCTTTATGTGAAACCCGAGAAATGTGAGTTTCACACCTCGTCGGTGAGTTTCCTGGGTTATGTGATAGCTCAGGGACAGTTGCAGCCAGACCCAGCTAAGATCCAGGCGGTAAGGGAGTGGCCCACTCCTACCACCCGCAAGGAGTTGCAGCGTTTCCTCGGCTTTGCAAATTTCTACCGGCGATTCATACGGGACTATAGTAAGGTGGCTGCTCCCCTCTCTCGTCTCACATCCCCCAACACTCCCTTCCTCTGGTCCCCGGAGGCAGCTTCAGCCTTCTTCAGATTGAAGGCTCTGTTCACCTCCGCTCCTGTGTTAAAGCATCCTGACCCGTCGCTGCAATTCGTGGTGGAAGTGGATGCCTCCGACTCCGGTGCTGGAGCGGTTCTGTCTCAACGGGACCCCAAGACTCAGAGATTGCATCCCTGTGCGTTTTTTTTCTCGCCGCCTGTCTCCTGCAGAGAAGAATTATGATGTGGGAAACCGAGAGTTGCTGGCTGTGGTGTGGGCTCTGCAGGAGTGGAGGCACTGGCTGGAGGGTTCGCATCTTCCTTTTATTATCTGGACGGACCACAAGAATCTCGCCTATCTGTGCTCTGCTCGGCGCCTGAACTCCCGCCAAGCCCGCTGGGCACTTTTTCTGAGCAGATTCAACTTTAGCATGTCCTACAGACCCGGATCCCACAACGCTAAGCCCGACGCCCTCTCCCGGATCTTCAGCGCTCCTTCTGACACCAGTGAACCTTCCACCCACATGCTTCGTCGGTGCCGCCACCTGGGAGGTAGAGGCACTTATTGAGGAGGCGCTGAAGACGCAACCAGACCCCAAGACTGGACCCCCGGACCGGAGGTTCGTTCCAGAATCCGCCCGTTCTCAGGTTCTTCAGTGGGGACATTCATCGAAACTCACCTGCCATCCTGGGATCCAGAGAACGCTCCATTTCCTCCGCCAAAGCTTCTGGTGGCCGGGGATGGCTCGGGACGTCCGGGATTTTGTGGCCGCCTGCTCTGTCTGCGCCCGAGGCAAAGCCTCTCATTTGCCTCCAGCTGGTCTGTTGCGCCCTCTACCCATACCATCCCGTCCCTGGTCTCACATAGCTCTGGATTTCGTCACTGGACTACCGCCATCTGAAGGTAACACCGTTATCCTTACCATCATAGACAGATTTTCCAAGTGTGTGCATTACGTGCCTTTACCCAAGCTCCCCTCAGCTCGTGAGACCTCAGATCTCCTGGTTACCCATGTCTTCAGACTACATGGGATACCCTGTGACATTGTGTCGGGCCGTGGTCCACAGTTTTCCTCCCAGGTTTGGAGGGATTTCTGTAAGTCCCTGGGCGCAACAGCTAGCTTGTCCTCTGGCTACCACCCTCAGACCAACGGCCAGACAGAGCGGGCCAACCAAAGTTTGGAGACTGCGCTGCGCTGTGTGGCGGCTCACCATCCGGTCACCTGGAGCTCCCACCTCCCGTGGATCGAGCACGCGCACAACTCCCTCACCAGCGCGGCCACAGGTATGTCACCCTTTATGTGTTGTTATGGCTTTCAACCCCCATTGTTCCCTGACCAGGAGCGAGCAGTGGCCACCCCGTTGGTGAGGGAGCACATCAGGCGCCTGCGGGAGGTGTGGAGGACCGCCAGAGCCGCACTCACCCGCAATGCAGCCAGGACTAAGCGGATAGCGGACGGACACCGGTCTCCTGCCCCTGAGTACCGTCCCGGTCAGATGGTGTGGCTCTCGTCCCGCAACCTCCCACTACAGACTGAGTCACGTAAGCTGTCACCCCGTTTCATTGGTCCCTTCCCTGTCGTCAAAGTCATTAACTCCTCTGCTGTCAGACTCCAGTTACCGGACTCTCTTAAGATCCACCCTACCTTCCATGTGTCCCTCCTGAAACCTGTCGCTTCCTGTGACCTGAGCCCTCCAGCCTCCACCCCCCCGGATCATCGATGACCACCCCGCCTTCTCTGTGTCCAGGATACTGGATGTTCGGCCCCGAGGACGGGGTTTCCAGTACTTGGTCGATTGGGAGGGGTATGGCCCGGAGGAGCGATCATGGATCTCCAGGAAGCTCATTCTGGATGCATCCCTGCTGAGAGATTTTTACGCTGCTAACCCGGACAAGCCTGGTAGGACGCCAGGAGGCGTCCGTTGAGAGGGGGGTACTGTGGTGAGCATGGACTTTTGGCTTTTATTTTATGAACATTTCCGGAGTCTACTTCCTGTGTGGGTTGTTTG
The DNA here is from genome assembly GCF_041903045.1 of Epinephelus lanceolatus. NCBI lineage: Eukaryota > Metazoa > Chordata > Actinopteri > Perciformes > Serranidae > Epinephelus > Epinephelus lanceolatus. The sequence continues at coordinate 40,091,048 of NC_135749.1, forward strand.
CTGCTGTGTTTGCCTGTCTCCAGAGGCTTCTCCCTTCCCCCGCCCTGCACTGAGGCTGAGTGCGCACACCTGTGACTCATCGGCAATCAACGGGCTGTTAAGACTGCCACCGTCTCTAGCCTCAGTGCCAGAGTATTCGCTTCTGCACGCAGTGGTATCTCGGCTCCTCTGATCCTCCAGTGAATTAAGTATCTTGCAAGTTTGATGGTGTTTTTTGCTCCTCGTGTGTTAACCCTCGTTCTCCTGCCTTTTTTGTTCCAGTGTCTCCCTCCGTGCCTCTCAGCAGCCCACAGCCCAGCACTCTCACCTGGTTTCCTCACTCGGCACCTCGACTCCGGATCTCCTCAGTTCTCTGCACAATTCTGACACAATAAACCTGTTAACCCTCTTCCCTCTGAGTCTGCATTTTGGGTCCTATTCCTCACTGCCATCACAATAGTTGCTGATATCTCCCTAGAATTAGCTTCCTAAGTGAACACTCTTGAGACTGAATTTACGTCTGATCATTGGTCCGGGTTTTCTCGGTGGTGCCCCGCTGTAAGCTAATTTGATTATTATGCTTATGAAATAATTAATTAGTTATTAATTAATTAATCAAATATTTTAATAATCCATAATTAATATTAATAATTATGAATTAATGCCAATGATCATATTTAGCTCCTCCTCTTCCCAACAACAGCAAGCACCAAAAGACATCATCAGTGGAGTGCAGATAACATGATTCTCAGTGGCAGAAAGCAGAAAGACACTTGTTTTATCCCAACTGAATCGGAGATTTTAATGACCACGAATGAAGACATGAAAAAAAATCTATTATGGTAGCTGCAGCTGCAGCTAAACAACGTGAAGTGTGATGGGGAAAGATTGCAAAGTGTGTTAATAGATAACGTCAAGTGACGTTTGTAATGTGATGCATTAATGCCTGTCTGATATACAGAAAATATAGAAATATTACACAGAGTTCATATATTTTAATATAATTTGCTATATCCTCTTATTCAGCTGTAATCTGACAAAGACACTGGACAGCAACTCAAAATCAAACACAAAGGTATTGTACAGACTGGTAAAGGTTTTGCTTATACTTTCTTCATTGTGTCGACATGAGGTTAATTGAGGTTAATTGAATTGCTGAATTGCTGTGTAATGACTTCTGACTCACATAATCTCCTTCATTCTCAGATGGAGCTATGATGGGATGCTGAGTCCCATGAATGAGCCAAATACACTGCGGAATCTTTGAATATATCAAAAGTTTTCATGAATCATTGCATCAAGGTACACAAAATTAGAGTAGTTACAGAGGAATTAATGAGGAACAAATGAGGAACTAATGAGTAGTTACTGAGGAACTAAGGTACACAAAATTAGAGTAGTTACTGATGAACTAATGAGGAACGAATGAGGAACTAATGAGTAGTTACTGAGGAACTAAGCTACACAAAATTAGAGTAGTTACTGGGGAACTAATGAGGAACGAATGAGGAACTAATGAGTAGTTACTGAGGAACTAAGGTACACAAAATTAGAGTAGTTACTGATGAACTAATGAGGAACGAATGAGGAACTAATGAGTAGTTACTGAGGAACTAAGCTACGCAAAATTAGAGTAGTTACTGGGGAACTAATGAGGAACGAATGAGGAACTAATGAGTAGTTACTGAGGAACTAAGGTACACAAAATTAGAGTAGTTACTGATGAACTAATGAGGAACAAATGAGTAGTTACTGAGGAACTAAGCTACACAAAATTAGAGTAGTTACTGGGGAACTAATGAGGAACGAATGAGGAACTAATGAGAAACTAATAAGGAACTAATGAGGAACGAACAAGGAGTTACTGAGGAACTAAGCTACACAAAATAAGAGTAGTTACTGAGGAACAAATGAGGAATGAATGATGAACTAATGAGAAGTTACTGAGGAACTAAGGTACATAAAATTAGAGTAGTTACTGAGGAACTAATGAGGAACTAATGATGAACTAACTATTAGTTAATGGTCAGATCTTCAGTAACCCCTCATCAAATTTCAGATGAGCAGTTACTGAGGAACTAATGAGGAACTAACTATTAGTTAATGGTCAGTTCTTCAGTAACTCATGATCAAATATCAGAGGAGCAGTTACTGAGGAACTAATGAGGAACTAACTATTAGTTAATGGTCAGTTCTTCAGTAACTCATGATCAAATATCAGAGGAGTAGTTACTGAGGAACTAATGATGAACTAACTATTAGTTAATGGTCAGTTCTTCATTAACTCATGATCAAATTTCATAGAGGGGTTAATCATGACTTAATAATTAGTGAACTAGTTACTTCATCAGTACAGAATCATTACTCAATAACCTGATCGTTAGTTAACCTTTTTATGTCCTAAAGTAAAGTGACACATAATAAGTAGTCTTTCATTACTTCATCATCATCTTTACAATTAGTTCCTTAACAAATAAAATCACAGACAGCAGGATTCTTGCGAAGAGTTTAATTAATTATTTTCAGACCACATACACATTAATATGATCATCCATGTTATTCTGTACAAGGTGCTGACACACCAAACCGACATCAAAGAACTAGCGGCAACGAAAGCCAACTGTTGCGTCATCTACGTCGCCTCACGACGCCCTGTGTCAGTTGCATTTGAACACACTACAAAGACTGCACCCAACGCTTGAAACTGTTACTCATTTATTTTGGCACTGCCCCATTGTCAAAAGACTCTGGAGTGATATTTGTAATTTTATTGCGAACAATATTAAAAAATAATTTAAGCTGTTTTGGAGGGATGTGCTGTTTGGACTTTTTGACTTTAACAGAAATACGGCAAAACCCATTGAAAGATTTATTATTAATCTCATCTTACTTTTGGCAAGATTTCACATTCACAAAAGTTTACACATAGAAAATCTTCTTTTGTTGCTTTCGTTACATCGGTTCCATTAAATTTTCCCTTAATCAAAAGGCAATCAAAACCATTAATATTTGTGATCATTTTAATATTTTCTTGTAAACTCTTATCCCCCCTGGCATATGTGATATAAGACATATATGGGTTTTTTTTTGGGTTTTTTTAGATTTTAACAAACTTTTTTCATAAAATAGCATGTACAAAACAAGCAGACAAGTGCTCAACAAGCAATTCAATCGTAAAAACGTACAATTGAAGAACAAGATAAATAAATGAAAAAGTGGGACTCACATAAAATGCATTACAAACAAAAATTCATCATTGCAAAAGGAAAAGGGTTACATTATTCTTCTTCAAAGAGATCTCTATATATATTGACAGTTTTGTTACTTTTGGTTGTATTAAAACAATCTAGCATTTTAATATATTCAACAAATTCCAGTGAATATCTGATGAAATTAGGGGCTACTTTCAAGAATCTACATTTGTGGATGTGAAATTTACCAAACAAAATCAGTAGATTAACAATAAATTCTGTTTTGTCATTCTTGTGGTCAAAATAAACAATGACACTTTTACAATCAATTTTGATAATATTATTAGTTTTACACAGTACATATCACTCAATCTGAGACCAGAAGTTAAGTGAGTATGAACATTGATAAAATAAATGGGATATGGATTCAATCTCGTTATTACAGAAGGTACAATTATTATCAATGTCTAAAAATTTGGAAAAGTAAGAATTAATTACATATACAGTACAGGCCAAAAGTTTGGACACACCTTCTCATTCAATGCGTTTTCTTTATTTTCATGACTATTTACATTGTAGATTCTTACTGAAGGCATCAAAACTATGAATGAACACATGTGGAGTTACGTACTTAACAAAAAAAGGTGAAATAACTGAAAACATGTTTGATATTCTAGTTTCTTCAAAATAGCCACCCTTTGCTCTGATTACTGCTTTGCACACTCTTGGCATTCTCTCGATGAGCTTCAAGAGGTAGTCACCTGAAATGGTTTTCCAACAGTCTTGAAAGAGTTCCCAGAGGTGTTTAGCACTTGTTGGCCCCTTTGCCTTCACTCTGCGGTCCAGCTCACCCCAAACCATCTCGATTGGGTTCAGGTCCGGTGACTGTGGAGGCCAGGTCATCTGCCGCAGCACTCCATCACTCTCCTTCTTGGTCAAATAGCCCTTACACAGCCTGGAGGTGTGTTTGGGGTCATTGTCCTGTTGAAAAATAAATGATGGTCCAACTAAACGCAAACCGGATGGGATGGCATGTCGCTGCAGGATGCTGTGGTAGCCATGCTGGTTCAGTGTGCCTTCAATTTTGAATAAATCCCCAACAGTGTCACCAGCAAAACACCCCCACACCATCACACCTCCTCCTCCATGCTTCACAGTGGGAACCAGGCATGTGGAATCCATCCGTTCACCTTTTCTGCGTCTCACAAAGACACGGCGGTTGGAACCAAAGATCTCAAATTTGGACTCATCAGACCAAAGCACAGATTTCCACTGGTCTAATGTCCATTCCTTGTGTTTCTTGGCCCAAACAAATCTCTTCTGCTTGTTGCCTCTCCTTAGCAGTGGTTTCCTAGCAGCTATTTGACCATGAAGGCCTGATTCGCGCAGTCTCCTCTTAACAGTTGTTCTAGAGATGGGTCTGCTGCTAGAACTCTGTGTGGCATTCATCTGGTCTCTGATCTGAGCTGCTGTTAACTTGTGACTTCTGAGGCTGGTGACTCGGATGAACTTATCCTCAGAAGCAGAGGTGACTCTTGGTCTTCCTTTCCTGGGTCGGTCCTCATGTGTGCCAGTTTCGTTGTAGCGCTTGATGGTTTTTGCGACTCCACTTGGGGACACATTTAAAGTTTTTGCAGTTTTCCGGACTGACTGACCTTCATTTCTTAAAGTAATGATGGCCACTCGTTTTTCTTTAGTTAGCTGATTGGTTCTTGCCATAATATGAATTTTAACAGTTGTCCAATAGGGCTGTCGGCTGTGTATTAACCTGACTTCTGCACAACACAACTGATGGTCCCAACCCCATTGATAAAGCAAGAAATTCCACTAATTAACCCTGATAAGGCACACCTGTGAAGTGGAAACCATTTCAGGTGACTACCTCTTGAAGCTCATGGAGAGAATGCCAAGAGTGTGCAAAGCAGTAATCAGAGCAAAGGGTGGCTATTTTGAAGAAACTAGAATATCAAACATGTTTTCAGTTATTTCACCTTTTTTTGTTAAGTACATAACTCCACATGTGTTCATTCATAGTTTTGATGCCTTCAGTGAGAATCTACAATGTAAATAGTCATGAAAATAAAGAAAACGCATTGAATGAGAAGGTGTGTCCAAACTTTTGGCCTGTACTGTATATTGTGTAAAATTTTGATGTGCACTCGTTTAATTTTATTGTTAATGCAGAATTTATATGGCAAAAGCCAAGCTTTCTGCCAGTTAATATCAGTAAAGTTGTTATTCCAAAATGCTTTCCCTTTGGGACTAATTTTCCTTTTTTCATAGTGTGCATTACGTATGTGTTTATTGTTACATTTACGATCCATAAAGTCTAGACCATTCACAAATAACAGAGATTCTATCCTTAGCACTTCTTGGAATTGTAGGTGACATTTCATTAGGTGAGACAGACCGCCAGGAATAGCTTTTATCACAAAATTAAACTCTTTACTTGTTACAGGAAAGGATTTAATGAGAAGGAAACGCTCATAACTAAGCAATAAACTGCTGGTGTCAAATAAATCAGTTACAAATATGATACCTTTGTCAAACCAATTCTGCTTGAAAATAGATTTATTCCCCACAGTTATATCACCATTATTCCATATGATGGTTTTATGTGGGGAAAAGTTATGTGTGTAACATAATTTCCATGCAAGGAGGGCCTGTTGAAAGAATTTAGATAACTTTATTGGCAATTTAGAACACTTATAATTACAGGTGAGGAGAAAATGAAGGCCTCCCAATTTTTTAGCAATATTATGTGGAATAAAATACCAGATAGAGTTTGATGTTGTAAGACAATGTTTAATCCACTTTATTTTGAATGTATTGTTTAAATAAAAAAAATTCAATAATTCAAATCCTCCTTCTATTCTGGGCCCAGAAAGTATATCTTTTTTTAGGTAATGGTGTCGGTTTTTCCAAGCAAAATTAGACAGTACGGTGTTAATTTCTTTAGCTGTTGAATCTTGGACATACAGAGACAAGGCGGGATAAACAAGGCTAGAGATGCCTTCAGCTTTAGTTAAGAGAATTCTTCCAAAAATGGATAAATCACGTTGTGGCCACATATTTATAATATTTTTAGTCTTTTTTAGTCTAGGAAGGAAATTAAGTTGCTGTCTGGTAAGCATATATTTAGTTACATCAATACCCAAATATTTAACAGTTTTCTTTACAGGTATGTTATAAAAGTGTTCATCATCTGTATCAAATAGACTTAAAATTTCACATTTTCTTATACTGAGTTGTAAGCCTAAGGCTCTAGAGAACGCATTAATTAAACGTAAAGCTGGCCCAATTTGATTTTTGTCTCTTAAAAACAAGGCTGTGTCATCTGCCAGTTGTGTAATTCAAATTTCTTTTTGAAAAATAGAAAGACCTTGTATACTGGGACTGTTCAAAACCTGTAATGACAGTAATTCTACAACGATTAAAAATAAAAAGGGTGAAATTGGACAGCCTTGACGCACTGATCTATTAACAGGGAATCTATTAGAGGTATTGGGATAAATCATTAAGTTACTATTAATGTCCTTGTATAACATTTTAACTACTGAAATGAATTTTCCCCCAAAGCCAAATAAGTTCAAAGCTTTATATATAAATGGGTGTTCGACTGTATCGAACGCTTTATATAAGTCAAGAAATACAATAATTGCTTGTGATTCTACATATTCTGAATAATGTAGAAGGTCTAACACTAGTCTTATATTGTTACTAATATGGCGATTAGCCCTAAAACCTGTTTGGGTTTCATTAATAATTTCCGCTAGATTACTTTTTAAGTGTTTAGCAAAAACAAGCGCTTATAATCTACATTTAGAAAGGTGATCGGTCTCCAGTTTTCTATTGATAAAGGATCTTTTTTAGGTTTGGGTATCAAGCTAATTATTCCTTGTTTCATCATAGTTGACATTTTTTCCTTATCAATACATTATCTATACATTTCCATGAGTGGGGCCTCAATAATATCCCAGAAGCATAAGTAAAATTCAGTAGTTAAACCATCAATCCCAGGGGACTTTCCAGTTTTCATATGTTTCAAAGCCCCTACAACTTCACAATTCAAAAGGGGTTTTTCACAATTGGATTTAAATTCATCAGAAATTGTAGGAATATATTCTTTGACTTTATCTAAGAATTCATCACAGGATAATGGTTCAAAATTGGATGTATACAATTCTTTATAGAAGGACCGTGCATGTTCAGCTATTTCCTTGGGATTAGTACTAATATAATTGTTAATTTGTAGAGAAGAAATATTGTTTGTTTTATAGTTACATTTTTCCAATGCAAAGAAATAGCTGGTGTTTTTTTCGCCATTTTCTAACCATCTGGCCCTGGATTGTATAAAGGCTCCTTTAGCTGCATCTACATACAGTTTATCTATTTCACTCTGGAGTTGCATTAATTTTACTTTTTCATCTTCTGAAAGATTTTCTTTGTTCAATAAAACATTCAAGTTATCCATGATTTCTTTCTTATTAGTATCTTTTTTTATATCTTTACTTCGTCTAATAGCCGTTTCTCTAACCTTAAATTTGAAATATTCCCATTTCTGGATACCATTCAGATTCTTTTGATTAAAAATCTCTTGTGCCATTAATTTAACTGAATCCTGAAAGGTTTTATCTTTAAGTAAATTATTATTTAGTTTCCAATACCCACGCAATTTATTATTTTCTTTTGAATCCACCAGAAGTATAGTGATCATTTTATGGTCTGATAAAGGAGCAAAACAGTGTGAAACTTCGGATATGTATTGCAGGCAAGAGGTGGAGGTTAACCACCAATCTATTCTAGACTGCTATGTACATCTTGAATTACTCCAGGTAAATTCTTTATAATTTGGGTTAAAAAAACGCCAAACATCTGTAACTGATAATTTTTCACTTAGATAAAGTGTAGCTTTAAATTGTGAATTGTGAGAAATTCTTTCTGGGATTCTGTCTACCGTATCATCTGGAGCATCACTGAAGTCTCCTCCAAGGATCAGATGTGTATCTTTATATTTTTCCTGTAAACTATTTAATTTGGAATAAATCTGGTTAAACATAGTTTTAGCTTGGGCTATCTCATTGTGACCATATACGTTACATATTAAGAAAAGAGAGTTGTCTAGTTTTACTACAATTATGATCCACCTTCCCTCTTCAGAAATGAATTTTTCTAAAGTATCTCATGTGAACTTGTTAAATAATAAAGCAACACCTGCAGAGCGATGAGAGGCATGTGCAAAATATGCTTGATCCCCCCACTGACTTTTCCAAAATTTACTGTCAGTATCACTGGAGTGAGTTTCTTATAGAAGAAAAAAAAAAAATTATTAGTCCATCCTTAAAGAAATGAAATTGTGTGGAGTGACCAGAGACAAATGTTGTTAACAATGACTTAGACAGTCTCTGCTGTGACTCTTTTCCCATCAATAATCACATCTGGACCGCGCCATGCAGTTTTCTTTCCTTCTTTGCGCGCTTTGTCAACAACCGGCCAGAGTTTCTTCCAACACTGTCTCTCCCAGTAAATCAAGTCCTCAGCTAGTCGTAGTTTCTTCTCTTTCATCACATCAGCGTTCACTGAAGCCCTCCAGATCCTCTGCTTGAAGGTGCGCATGGTGAACTGAATTATCACCGGGCATGGGCTCCTGTTTTCACTGGGGCGTCCGATCCGGTGTACAGTATCGATGAGGAAACCGAGCTTGTTTTTCTCCTCTGGAATCACTTTGCTGAAGATGTCAAAAACTTTCTTCCTTGTGTCTTCTGCGGTCTCGTTGACACCCTCCAGGAGGTTGAGCAGCTTGAGGTTCCAGCGTCGGGTGTAACGCTCTGCTTCTTCAATTTTTCTCTCTTGCTCAGAAACCCGTCGATTCACGGCGTTAACTTTGTCAAAGGCCGTTTTCATTTGGTGATCTATTCCTTCAATATTGTCTTTAATTATGCCGATGTCCGCTGAGTTTTGGTTAATCTTAGTTTCGAGAGAAGAAAATTTTCTCGACAACTCTTTGATGGCATTCAGAATATCAGCATTAGATACCCTCTCATCTTGGCTGTTGGAGCAGACTTGGATTAGGACTTGCCAGAGGGGAGTCCGGTAGAGGTGAACACACCGGGAGCTCATTCTCATTTTTGAAGTGCATTAGAAGGTTTCCCCTCCTGTCCTTATCTCGTTTCGGCATGTTTCACGTGTGGTTAGCACGCTAGCAAGCTAGCTTGGACAGGTTAGCTAAAGTTAGCTGAGCTTGGTCGTAGTTGTTAAAGTTTGTATTTCTTCCGTTAGAACAGGTTTAACTTTGAATAAACATTAGATGTGACTTCTTTGAGAATATTAGTCCGCTAACTTGTCGTCATGCATCTCTCCTTATCAGTTACAGCAACAGGTACTCAAATCTTTTCGGAGTTCAACTCAAAACAAGCGTACTGGTCGCCATTTTGCCCGACCCCCTCTATAAGACATATATGTGTAATGTTGAAGATCTGCATTCTGTAAACTTCCTGTCTTATATAAAGTTGTGGGGAAAAAAACAGAAGACTACATCCGACGGCCAAGTAGCATGTACGTTCTGCGCCTGCGTGAAAGGAAATAACTCAAAATGGGAAACTAGAAGTCCATTGAATGCATGAGATCAACAAAGTAGCGCGGAGTGACAGAGTGATACATCCTGTCAGCCGAGGGGTTTCCTATCTGTGCAGCCGAGCACCACAGCACCTCCGCGGACTATTACATCCAGACGGTCCCGGTGTTTCCTCCGCAGGCTCCACTTCACTCAACTTCCCTCAGCTGCCCGACAAACCCGCTGCTTCTTCCCACTTTAACCTGAATAACAAACCAGGGCTTGGTGCTAATGTTAGCTGGGAAGCTAGCGGAGGCTAACTGGCTGCTTCCCTCCGGTCATGCTGCGGCTAACGCTCTGCTAGCCGCTCCCAGCTAGCTCTGGTTTGTTATTGAGGTTAACGAGGGAAGAAGCAGCGGATCTGTCGGGCAGCTGAGTGAAGTGGAGCCTGAGGAGGAAGCACCGGTTAGCCCCGGTTTCACTACAGGCAGATTCACTCGCTACAGGGAAGAGGATATAACACCTGAACAGCCAGTCAGAGGGATCTCTCTCACCAACAAGCTCCACTGCTGACTCAACATGCTCAATCAGCCGAAAATTTGGAATGAATGATGAATTTACTATTAGTTAATGGTCAGTTCTTCAGTAAGTCCTAATCAAATTTCAGAGGAGTAGTTACTGAGGAACTAATGAGGAACTAACTATTACTTATTCATTTCCTACCTTTTTTGTGTGCCCTAAAGTAGAAGGAGACATCAAATGAGTAGGTAATGATTCAGTACTCATTAGTTACTCTTTTTGTGTACCCTAAAGTAAAGTGAGACATCAAAATGAGTAGGTAATGATTACCTACTCATTTTGATGTCTCACTTTACTTTACTTTAGGGTACACATAAAGGGTAGGTAATGATTAAGTAATAGTTAGTTCCTCATTAGTTCCTCAGTAACTACTGAAATTTGATTAGGAGTTACTGAAGAACTGACCATTAACTAATAGTTAGTTCCTCATTCATTCCAAATGTGTTTCATAGTAATTTTGTGCACATCAAACAACTGTACTGTGAACAACGGTGTGATCAGTATACAGTACTTTACATGCAGCCCCCATGATAAATTCTTTAAGCTTAGCCTACCTAAAATGTGACACACTATCATATTTATTTCTAAGGCATCATCATACAGAATAACATGGATGGTGTGTGTGGATGTGTATGTGGTCTGAAAATAATGAATAAAACCCTTCTCAAGAATCCTGCTGTCTGATTTTTGTTAAGGAACTAATTGTAAAGATGATGATGAAGTAATGAAAGACTACTCATTATGTGTCACTTTACTTTAGGACATAAAAAGGTTAACTAACGATCAGGTTATTGAGTAATGATTCTGCACTGATGAAGTAACTAGTTCACTAATTATTAAGTCGTGATTAACCCCTCTATGAAATTTGATCATGAGTTAATGAAGAACTGACCATTAACTAATAGTTAGTTCCTCATTAGTTCCTCATTAGTTCCTCAGTAACTACTCCTCCTATTTCAGGAATACAGGTAAACACAATATTACACTATTGTACTGGCAACATAAAGAAGTAGACTTGAAGTTCTCTTTTTTGTGAACAAGTTTTTATTCCAGATATCCATATCAATCTCAAAAGTAGAAAAAACAACAACAACAAAAATAATGGAAAAACAGGAAAATAATTTATTTGTTTAGTCTATAAAATGTAAGAAAATGGTATAAAATGTCAACCACTGTTTGCCAAATCCCAAGATGCAGCCTAAAATGTCTTGTTTTGTCCCAAACAAATATCATTAAACATTACTGTTACATGTAGAAGTATATGATCTCAAACACATATATCTCATCAACATACCATGGAAATTAACTGCATTTTCCATATGGTTTTTCAGGTGCCTCTGGGTCGCACTCTCATTTTTGGTTTTAAATCTGGGCCAGAGAGGACACCCAAACTCGGATGGTGAAAGGGTTGTGTGCCCCAGACTGGCTTCGTCACTCAAAGTAGAGGGGTGCATCTGAAAAAAGGAGAAGTCAATCAACATTGATATCTGGAAAACATACTGAACATCAGCCATATTTTACTGATCTAAAGGACTCATGGTGGAGGAGGCACTACAGCTATTTATGTATCCACATGTGTATGTGTATTAAGTGCTCTGATGCATTACTAAAACATAACACAAATGTATTTTTTGCAGACACCCGGGGCTATGTATACTTTATTTATCTGACCCGGTTAACCCTCGGGGGTCGCTCATGTCGTATACCACACGAGATGACTCTCGTTACTATTTTTAGAATATCTCTATCTGAGCCATACAGGGTTGAGGTTATACAAGCATTAATACATAAAGAGACCAGGCAAACCAAAAATTTGAAAAAAATGGCTTGTGTGCAGTGAGTGTGTGAGGCGGAGGCTATTCAGGGACTGAAGCAAGGTGCGTGTGGAAGCTTGGCCGGAGTAATGGGGGACTCCACATGGCAATCCGAGTGTACGTATGCAAACGTGTCCCGAAGAAACAAATCATGTTATGTGTAGTTTGGGCCCACATCTTTAATCCATACACGACACTGAGCTCGAGACTGAAGAAGGAAACGGAGGCAGAAGATGCGCATTGGCAATATGACTTATAACAGGCGAAATTGCCTGAACTGGAGGATGTGATGAGTGAGAGATGATTCCGGTGCTGCTGAGGAATCGCACGAGGCTGTTAGAATCAACAAGAGACTGCGGGAAAAAAAGGTAAGGTGAGCAATTGTCAGCGGCAATTCTGCCTAGAATGACAGCTGAAAGCGGCAGAGGAGAGAACAGATTTTAGATTTTTAGAATTTTTACAAACCAAACAATTAATCAATTAATGGAGAAAATTAATTGACCCATAATGAAAATAATCATTAGTTAGTTCAAAATGAACTTCACCTGAACTCCAACAGTAAAATCCTGCTTCAGAATCATCTAATGAGATCCCTTGTTGTAGTCATAGACTACAACAGGGGACATTTTACAGTACTTTAACTTGTACTTTAAGTACATTTCCCTGATTATGCTTACGTACTTTTACTTAAGTAACATTTTAAATGCAGGAATTTGACTTGTAACAGAGTAGTTTTACAGGGTAGTATTAGTTACTTTCACTAGAGTAAAGGATTTAAATACTTCCTCTCCTGCTCCAAGCCCTCTGGTCAGAGAGAAAGACTCCACTCATAAAGATAATAACACACCATTAAATTCCACAAATGCAAGCAGAGCAGGGACAGGAGGCCAAAAAAAAAAAAGTCACTGGGAAAACTATCTCGTGGCGCACGGATGCACACACAGATATAAACCTAAGTTGGGACAGCAGGCAGGAACAGTCGTTACGCACTGTATCAAAACCTCGTATAGATAAGAGGAGAGCCTGAGCATATAAAGCTAGCAGCGCATGTATTGGCTCTCACAGAGGTGACTGTGTGTGCATAACTGCCCGGAGCTGACAGTGTGTCACTGGTTGCAAAGCACAGTCAATACTGAATGGACTATTAAAAACTTAAATCACATATATAGCAGACAGAACCGAATAAAAGTACAGTGAAGCTCATGATTCTGCTTCACATATCGCCATTCCTCCAAGGAGTAAGTGGTGGCGTGGGCATGAATATCAGCCAGCAGGTCCTCCCCGACTCCGATATATGCATCATCATATTTTAAAATCAAAATGTAACTTCCCCATATTTTGAAAAATAGAAATATTAAATTTTAAAAAGTCAAGTTATTTCAAGTCATCTGTCTGAAGTCAAAGTCAAGTCAGGTCTTTCATCAGTGTTAGTCAAGCAAAACACAAGTCCTCAAATTTGTGACTGGAGTCATATTTAAGTCAAGTCACATGACTCGAGTCCCCCACCTCTGCACTGAGATATTACTACTTTTAGTGAAGTAAAGGATTGAATACGGAAAACACTACTTTAGAGTTTACCTCTGAAAGAAATAAGTCATTATTCACACAGCTGCTAAAGGTTACAGTGACTTAAACATATGTTGTTGAAGGCATTTGAACAAATGGTCAGTGCTGTCTGACATTATTGGACTTTGTTATAGTTAAGTTGAAGTGTTCCCAGTCAAAGTTTGAGAAATGAAGCTACGACAAACACAGACTGAAGACAGTTAAACTCAGTGTGGTTGAAGGAGACCTGAGGGGAGACCTGACTCTTGTTTCCAGTTGGCTGTTTGAAATATGAATCCTTCCTGCTGAAACATCACCAGACACAGAGAAATATGACTTAGTTTCCTGGCAGCTGATGAATGAAGACGGAGAGTGTTTGTATAATTCATTAAGGAGATTAATAATTAACTTGTTTACTTCATACATCAGCCTCTGTGGACCAATCACAATCAGAGAGTGACAGACAGATAATTATCACCAGAGTCTGCATTCGGCAGGGAGAGAAGATGATCAACAACCAAGTCACAGCTTTCTGAAAAAAATATTTATTTTAACAATGTATCTAAAATGTATTCCTCGGGACCATGTGATATTTGGTGAATGATCTGAGTAACAAAAACAGTGGTCAGATAAAAGTGAAGGACAGGAACAGGACGTCTGTTCATTCACACAGCAAAGATTACCAACTGCAAGTCATTCAAACTCACCATTCTCTGACAATAAAACTTTTCATTTGTCAAAAGGCATGAGAAGCACAACATCTTCATCTCGCTAACCAGTGAAGTGCAAGTTCACACTTCACAAGCTCACACATTAAAAGAAACAAGTTCACTTACATTTCTTATGGTTTTGGTCGTATGCTTTAACTTGATGTGTCATTTTTGATTCATCATTGATGTTCCTGGAGGGCACAATTTTCATAAAAATTAGATTTTTTCAGTTGGAATCTGTACTGATTTTTTCATAAAATTCTTTCAAATAGTCATATGAACTGGCTCCAGAAGTACTGGCAGCTGCGTTTTTTTGAATTGCATAAAACAGTGCAATTCTCACAAAGGCTCACAAGCATTAGTTGCAAAGGGATACATTATACTATAATGTACTACTATAAAATAGACCTAAGTAGATCTCCAGGTTTATTCTTGTCTCGTCTCGTCTCGTCTCATCTCGTCGTCCTCTGCTTATCCGGGTCTGGGTCGTGGTGGCAGCAGCCTCAACAAAGAAGCCCAGACAGTCCTCTCCCCAGCCACCTCCGTCAGCTCTTCCGAGGGAACCCCGAGGCGTTCCCAGGCCAGCCGGGCGATGTAATCCCTCCAGCGTGTCCTGGGGCGGCCCTGAGGTCTCCTCCCGGCTGGACATGCCCGAAATACCTCCCAAGGGAGGCGTCCGGGAGGCATCCTTACCAGATGCCCGAACCACCTCAGCAGCGGCTCTACTCCGAGTCCCTCCCAGATGTCCAAGCTCCTCACCCTATCTCTAAGGCTGAGCCCAGCCACCCTGCGGAGGAAACTCATTTTGGCCGCTTGTACTCGCGATCTCGTTCTTTCGGTCACTACCCAGAGCTCATGACTATAGGGTGAGGGTTGGAACGTAGATAGCTCCCTTTTTACCACAACGGACCGGTTAAGCGTCCGCATCACTGCTGACGCCGTCCCAATCCGCCTGTCAATCTCCCGCTCCATCCTACCCTCACTCGTGAACAAGATCCCGAGGTAATTAAACTCCTCCACCTGAGGCAGGACCTCCCCCCCGACCTGGAGTGGGCAATCCACCCTTTTACGGCTGAGGACCATGGCCTCAGACTTGGAGGTGCTGATTCTCATCCCAGCCGCTTCACACTCGGCTGCGAACCGTCCCAGCGAGAGCTGGAGGTCACTGTTCGATGGAGCTAGGAGGACCACGTCATCCGCAAATAGCAGGGACGAGATCCTCCTGTCACCAAACCTGACACCCTCCACCCTTCGGCTGCGCCTAGAAATTCTGTCCATGAAAGTTATGAACAGAACCGGTGACAAAGGGCAGCCTTGGCGGAGTCCAACCCTCACCGGGAACAGGTCCAACTTACTGCCAGCCACGCGAACCAGACTCGTGCTCCTTCGGTACAGGGACTGGATGGCCCTTAGCAAAGGGCCACCAACCCCATACTCCTGGAGCACCCCCCACAGGATGCCCCTAGGGACACGGTCATGAGCCTTCTCCAAATCCACAAAACACATGTGGACTGGTTGGGTGAACTCCCATGCCCCCTCCAGCACCCTGGCGAGGGTAAAGAGCTGGTCCACGGTTCCGCGTCCGGGACGAAAACCACATTGCTCCTCCTCAATCCAAGGTTCAACTATCAACTGGACCCTCTTCTCCAGCACCCTGGCGTAGACCTTACCGGGTAGGCTGAGGAGCGTGATCCCCCTGTAGTTGGAACACACCCTCTGGTCCCCTTTCTTGAAGATGGGGACCACCACCCTGGTCTGCCACTCCAGAGGCACTGCCCCCGATGTCCACGCAATGTTGCAGAGGCGTGTCAGCCAGGACAGCCCTACAACATCCAGAGCCTTGAGATATCCAGGGCAAATCTCGTCCACCCCCGGGGCCCCGCCGCCGTGCAGTTCCTTCACTACCTCGGCGACTTCTGCCCCCGAAATTGGACGATCCGCCCCCGAGACCCCCGGCTCTGTTTCCTCCCTGGAATACGTGTTGGTGGGATTGAGGAGCTCCTCAAAGTATTCCTTCCACCGCCCGACAGTGTCCCCAGTTGACGTCAGCAGCTCCCTGCCCCCACTGTAAACAGTGTGAGCAAGTTGCCGCCTCCCCCCCTGAGGTGCTGGATGGAACCTCTTTGGAGCCGATCGATAGCCTTTCTCCATGGCCTCACCGAACTCCTCCCACGCCCGAGTTTTTGCCTCCGCGACTGCCGCTGCTGCGCTCCGCTTGGCCCGCCGGTACCCATCAGCTGCTTCTGGAGACCCACAGACCAACCATGCCCTGTAGGCCTCCTACTTCAGCCTGACGGCTCCCCTCACCTCTGGTGTCCACCAGCGGGTTCGGGGGTTACCGCCGTGGCTGGCCCCCGCGGCCTTGCAGCCACAGCTCACAACAGCTGCCTCGACAATGGCAGAGCGGAACAAGGCCCATTCGGACTCAATGTCCCCCTCCGCCCTCGGGACGCGGTCGAAGCTCTCCCGGAGGTGGGAGTTGAAGATCATCTTGACAGGTTCTTCCACCAGGCGTTCCCAGCAGACCCTCACTGCTCGTTTGGGCCTGCCAGGTCTGCGCGGCATCCTCCCCTGCCACCTGATCCAACTCACCATCAGGTGGTGATCAGTTGACAGCTCTGCTCCTCTCTTCACCCAAGTGTCCAGAACATATGGTCGCAGGTCAAATGACACGACTACAAAGTCAATCATTGACCTGCGACCTAGGCTGTCCTGGTGCCACGTGCACCGATGGACATCCTTATGCTCGAACATGGTGTTAGTTATGGCCAAACTGCGACCCGCACAGAAGTCCAATAACTGCACACCACATGGGTTCAGATCGGGCAGGCCGTTCCTCCCAGTCACGCCCCTCCAGGTCCTGCTGTCATTGCCCACGTGAGCGTTGAAGTCCCCCAGCAGAACAATGGAGTCCCCGGTCGGGGCACTGTCCAGCACCCGTCCCAGGGACTCCAAAAAGGGCGGGTACTCTGAACTGCTGTTTGGCGCATAAGCGCAGAGAACAGTCAGGACCCGTTCCCCGACCCAAAGGCGCAGGGACGCAACCCTTTCGTCCACTGAGGTGAACCCCAACGTACAGGCAGAGAGTCTGGGGGCTATCAAAAAGCCCACCCCGGCCCTCCGCCTCTCACCCGGAGCAACTCCAGCAAAGGGGAGAGTCCAACCCCTCTCAAGGACTTGGGTTCCAGAGCCGGAACTATGTGTCGAGGTGAGGCTGACTATATCTAGCTGGTAGCGCTCAACCTCTTCCACAAGCTCCGGCTCCTTCCCCGCCAGAGAGGTGACATTCCATGTCCCAAGAGCCAACTTCCGTAGCCGAGGATCGGACCGCCAAGGCCCCCGCCTTGGTCTGGTGCCTGATCCACACTGCACCAAACCCTTCTGGATCCCTCTGCGGGTGGTGGGCCTGCAGGGGGTCCAGGTTTATTTGTGTGTTAAATTTTAATTCCCCTTGTGGTCACCCAGAACTACAGGCTACTGTATAAAGAAATAATTAAAGACAATACAGCTGCAAGCAGCAATTCTGGGGTTCAAGCCAGCATGGATTGTTTGAAGTTGAAAGCTGCAGCCTCTGACAGTTTCCGACGCCTGCATTAAAAATAACTATCAAGTTTTATAATGAACGTACAGATGCTTATTCATTTATGGCCAAATCTGTGCCAAGCCACGCCCTTCTTCAGCAATGTTGTGACCCGCTATCGGCCAAGTCAATGAACATGACTGGCTCAATAGTTGTGGAGTTAGGTGTATTTATGTGCTGAGCCATGCCCCTTTTAAAGTTGACGTGACCGTCTTGTCAGTTTTTGACAGGAGGGTCACGTCTCCCTAATATCAGCTAACTGACAGATCAGCTGATAAAGACGCGTCACAACCACCACCAAGTGACACTTCTGAGGAAGGTGGAAGTTTCTGCTGAAACATGTCAAGGTATGTAACATCCTAACATATCTGAGATAAAAGAACAACTAAAGTCAGTGGAAGATCTGACTTTTGGTGTAGAAGAGTATTCAAAGTTGCCCTTGAATCATATCAGGTCAATTGCGCTCATATTTCTTTGGCAGCATTTGCACATAACTTCCAGTCACTGGTGAAAATATCATGTGTCTACTGCGTACCATCTCATGGGACTTTGTGAAACATTTTTTTTAATTATAATAAATCAGCACATCTACACCAAGGCTTTAACCCTTAATATTGCAAAACAGAGCTGCCATGATGTAAAATACGTCTTCATTTGGAATGTTGCTCTTATTGATATATAGTACATTAATGAATGCTTAAGCACGTCCTCTTATCTTCTCAGTACATTATAGTGTGTTTCAAACAGCTGATTAAATGTTAACATGGGCTCATTAAAGCTCCAGTAGGCAACATTGTTTTGGTATAACTGAGTAAAAATTTTATAATATCCTCTAAGCATAATGTAAATCAAGTGGTCTGAGACAAACAATAGGTTTCTGCACCTCACCATGGTTCTGTGTTCAGCCTCTAAAGAATCAGTATCGTGCCGATGTGCATCAACCAATCAAACGTCAGCTCAGACCACTACGTTCCTATTGGCTGTTCTACTGCATATGCGCGTTCCCGTGCCGCCGGCAGAAGGGGAGAGCAAGCGGCAATGGCGAACAGTGCACCAGGTAAAATAGCTATTCCAGCATTGGCTACAACTGCCTACACGGCTAAACCCAAAAAAAGGAAGACAGAACTCAGTTCCCCAGAGCCCTGGAGGGAGGGGAAGGGTGAGGTGGGGCTGGGCCCGGCCGGAGGGCGCGAGGGTCAGCCGTGGGAGTGGAGCCGAGGGCTCTCCGCGAGAGAGGGATGGGGAGGGCTGCTGCACGGTGAGGGATAGCGAGGCTCGGGAGTATGTGCTGAGGCTCCCAGAGAGGGAGAAATAGAACCTCGTAGGATAAAATACTTGCGTGCTCGTCTGGTAGGAGGGGCTCAGGGTGGAGACGAACAAAACCTAACTCAGATGAGACTCAAAAATCAACCGTTTTCAGGCTTTCTACCTACTGCAGCTTTAATGATTCATCATGATTAACTTTATTATTACTATCAGTGTGTGGAAGTTTGAGAACATGCACATATGGCACATGTAAATGAGTGTATAGGTGCTTAAGGTGCATTTTGGTACATACATACGATTCTGACTACTGTGTGTGCATGTACACTATATTATGTATATGGCTCTGATGTCCTTGGAAATGCACAGAGAAAGCGTTCTGTGCGCGTTCAGATGTATATTTCATCACACACATACACACCTATCCTGTAATGAGTGACATAACAGTAAGAGCAATGCAGAAAAACACCTCAAATGGTTTCAAACAACAGGGTCAGGGCCAACACACACACACACACACACACACACACACACACAGATATGAACACACTCTGAGTGGAGCTGAGAGAGTGCGAGTTATTTTTACTCTCAGAGAAGTAGAATAGAAGCGGAGTGAGACGAGCCGTCGTTTCTTTTACATTTTAAATGTGAGCAGCAGCAGACTGAGGAGATGCAGCTCTGAGCTGATTTCATGGAGCAGAAACAGGATAGAGAAAAAAAAATCCAGCAATATGAGACGGTGAGATTTCCATCTGCTGGTCTGTTTTATGTTGGGAGGGCTGGCTGCAAGTTTGAAGTGGATTGATGGGAACGGAATAGAGAAGTCTTTAACATATCCGAGTGTCCTCATCAGCTCTGAAACACATCTAAGCTGGAGACTCTCACTGTCTGATCCAAACTTGAACATTCAAGTCTGTAGGATGCTGCTATCTGCACAGGTTTATCAGTAATCTGTCTCAGTTCTCAAACAGGATTCATATTCAAAGTTCTGCAGCATTTATTTACAGTTTAATTAACTTTTTCAACTGCATAAACACTAAAATAATTTTGGGTTAGGGTTAGTTCAGGTTTAGGCTCATACTCTGTCAAATATGTGTCATAATCTGAGCACCTAGCTGCTTACTGTTCATAAATGATCCATAATCAAAGCAGCTTATACACAACATGAGTGTCTCAGAGAATTAACCATATGAACAACAGCAACTTGTGTTGTTACAAGTTGCTGTTGTTCATATGGTTAATTCATTTATTATCTGTTATTAGGGCATAGATAAGCTCTTTACTTTACCCTGAGAGAAATTCAGTCAGATTCTTTCATTTCTTTCAAACTTGTCTTTTTTTTTTTAACTGTCTTTAAAGGAATAATACAACATTTTTATTTGCAAATATTTTTATTTGCTGTCTTGCGGAGAAGTAGATGTTCAGATCGATTCCACTGTTATTGTCTGTATGCAACACAATAGTAATCAGTTTTGGCCTTGTTTGTGTCTACAAACCAGGGATTCATTACATTTGTAATGTAATATGTAGCAGTACGATTAATAAACACTGCGGTTAACATGTGGTTATGTTAAGGCACAACAAAAAAAAAACACTTGGTTATGGTTATGAAAACATGTTTTGGCTATAAACAGTAAATGTAATGAATGTAGCTACTGTGACATCACCCACTGGTTTGCTGACTCCCATTTTGAAGCTGCAAAGTCGGCATTTTAACCGTCGCTGTCTTGTTTTTTTTTTTTTTTTGGAGCCAGAAGTGATCATATTTGGACAAGAGGGTGGAGATATAGAGGAGTGAGGGGGGATCTGACTCACAGAGTGCTGCGACGCCTCGCAGACAGCCTGTCACTTAAAGCTGTCTGCCTTTGGTTATGCGTAACTTTAAGCCTTAAAAAATGTAAACAGGTGAGTTAAAGAAAAATTCACCCCCTATACAGTTGTCACAAATGTTGAAATTAGCTACAGAGATCAAAACTGTTTTTTTTTGTACCAGGCTGTAAACATGATTATCTGCTGTAAAGTTGGACATTTTAACATGGGGGTCTATGGGCATTGACAGTGCTGGACTGGCCATCGGGCATACCGGGCATTTGCCCGGTGGGCCGATGGTAATTTTGGGCCGGGCCTTTTTTTTTTTTTTTTTTAATTTTTTTTTTTTTTAGTCATGTCATGATACCTATTGGTACACAAAACTGGTAGATCGGCCCATTAGTCATGATTGATTCTGGGCTGGACCAATTACAGCCGAGGGCCAATGCCCCCTCCCACTTGGGCCTCGGCTGCCAGTCAATCAATCATACAGAGAGAGAGGAGATTGACAAAATTGAGAAGAAACTCAAAGGAGGTGCGCAAAAAATAAGAGAGAAAAAGAGACAAGCCCTTTAGGAAGATGCTGCCAAATGTGTTAAAATAACACAGATGTTTGCTGGTTATGGCGGAGCTTCTTCAGCGGCAGCATCAGTGACCGCACCCGCACTGGCATCCAAAGCAGCTGCAGCAGGTAATGAGGTGAAGGGGAGGCAGGAAGAGGAGACCCGCAGCCGCCGCATTATATGACGACGGCACAGTCGGTGCGACTGGAGGGGAATTTGAACTTCAGGTAAGAAGTGATGAACAGCAGTCTATCTGGGTCAGATATGAATCAAGTTTGGTTGATAGTTTATTTTCGTTGTGCTTGCTAACTCTTAACACAGCATAGTTATGAGTAGGCCATTTAACAATTTAGCTGGCTGTTGAGCAGCATGACGGGCTTTCTCTACTGCTGGGCTGTTTCTATGATGTTATACTAGTGATGGTGATCTTAGTGCTTCAGTAACTTTATTTTATTCATTTAGCTAGTTAGTTAAATATAGTCTTTATTAGTTAGGTAGTAAAATATTTCATTGTCTATTAATTGATATAAGTGCACTGTGCAGTAATTCTTTACTCTGAAACAGCTAAAGCTCAACAGAGCAAAAATGTTCATGTAAAACCAAATGATTAGGCTAGTATTCATCATAAACCCACTTGCATTAGGATTTGCCAGGAGATGTGATGCTGCTCATTAACATAAAAGTGGCTTGGAGTTAAAAGTAACTACTTAAATGTATTTGTCTTTTATACATAAATATTCTCTTAATTCTAGATAAGTTGTGTTTTTATCTTATTGTTTTTTTTACTGACATGTAACAGCAAACTCTTGTGGACAATAATTACTTGTATTTTGTTTTTATTGTGGGCATGTTTCCATTGAGTTTAAAATATCCCTTCACTTTTTAAAGGTTGCCATGTTTGAGGAAGTATTATGTGTTGCTGTGCTGTTTATTGATGTGGTGAGTACATAGTCTATGAAAATATTACTAAATCTGTCATTTATTCATTTTAATATTCATCAATGATCATGTCTCACCTCTGTTCCTCACTGTCCAATTTTCAGGATCCCATCATACGTTCATTGTTCAGGAGGTTCACTAGACCAAGCAGCCTTTTGGGTTCCTCTAAGTAAGTACTGTATAGAATAATGGGACTGGGAGGATGGTGTAGGTTTAAATTTATTAGACAAGTACATATACACCAACAAGACAGTGTACAAGCGGTGTCACAAGAAAGTTTGTTTTCATTCATAGGCTTCATTGTCTTTCCATCAATACCTGGTGGGCTGGACTAGGCTCAAAATGCCTGGGCCGATTTTTTGTCCCAGTCCAGCCCTGGGCATTGACTTGCTCTCTGAGCCAGCCTCAAGTGGGCATTAGAGGAACTGCAGTTTTTGGCACTTCAGCATTGGTGTCATTTTTCAGCCTCGGAGGTTGCTGTTTGTTTTTGACTTAAAATACCTGTTTTACATGACACAATCCCAGCAGGAAGCACAGGAATGTCTTGGTAAAAAAAAAAACTTTTCATGGCATTATCCCCTTTGAAGACAAGAAATAGGTTGCAAAAAATATACCCATGTTTTGGGGCTCACTTTACAAGAACCAGTTTTGATGTTTGCCTTGAAGAGTTTTCTGCAACTTGACTACCATCTTGCCGAGGTGTCACGCCTCCACCATCCCCTACACCTGCTGATGACAAAGTCGAACACATTCTCATCCCATCTCATCAAGTATCACTGATTTGTCAGTGGCCTCTTCTGACTAAATATGATGCACTAGGTGCGCTCCTGCATCTGTTGTTGACTTGTCAATGTACGCTTGTCACATGAACTGTGTCTTTTCAAAATACACTTCAGTTTTCTCAGGAAATGTACAGTTTCTGTTTGTTAGATGCATACAGTCTTTTTCAAAAGAAACTTACAACGGTGGTAAAACACTTCATTTTTATGTTAATTTCCTTGTGCAAAAGCACGTGGTTAGGTTTAGAAAAAAAAAGAAAAAAGAAAAAAGAAACACTCTGTGGCTCAACATTTACACAGGAAGCAAACAGCTGCCTCCCAGATGAAAGTCCAGGGTTTTTAGGACTCATCCACCTCCCCTTCCTCCTGTCCAGCTCCGTATATTACGGAATATTATGCCTATTTTGTGCCAGCTTTCAAGAGTGCAGTGGTAGGTTGCATCTCAGGTTGCTAAGCAACCTTGTCAAGCATTGTATCAAAGCCTATTTACCTGAAATCCTGAGTGCAGAGCTGATATTCTTCCAGGCGCTGTTTATAAATGTGTATGTATATAAATGTCTGTGGAACAGATGTAAAGCTCTGACAGCTCTGCACCAAAATGATCAATGTTAGCTACTGTATTTATCACAGACTGATATTTATGGAAGAAGGGAAATATATCTGTCAGCTGTGATTGGTTGTTCGTCATCACATGACATACGATGTGCACTGCTGCATTCCAAAAATTGAACTCGATTTATTTCAGAGTGCAGCTGTCACGCCCTGAAAAATAGGCACTTGGGAACGCTCCGGGAATGTGAAAGGTGTCTTTTTGTATGGCGATGCAAAAAGTTTGCAACGTGAGCTCACTTCGTCACTCCACAAACCTTGATGTGATATGTATGAAACATACAAATGTAACTTATCCATGGTTTGCATTAACAAACAATGCCAGCATTTATTTTTTTTTTTTTTGAGATTTGGCTGCTGTTTGCTAAATATGAAGCTACAGTCAGTAGCCAGTTAGCTTAGCGTAGCACATAAGCTGGATACAGGGAGAACAGCTGGCATCACTCTGTCTGAAAATAACAAACTACAATAACCAGCACCTCTTAAGCTTAGTGAATGTTCAATCAGTACAAAAACTAAAGTGTAAAACCATCATATCTTCATATTCGTACTTTGGTTAAAGACTTCAGTAGAGATTTATTGAGAATCCACCTACCAAAGCTGTCATTTACTGTACAGAAGTGTCCCAGCTGAACAGCTGGTAGACATCACATGGTTGATAAGTGGAAGTGAAATCACATCAACTGTCAGAAAATGATTCTGAGAAAAAGATTCTCGGTGAATCAGCTGGTTTAATGACTCTGGAGGATCTCAGAGGTCATGACCTTCAGAAGTGTGCTGTCTGCTTTACTGTCAGTCATATGGACTGTAGCCTGTCTGGCACTTAATAAGAAGGCTGATGAACACTTACACACCCTCTAGTAATTTGGACAAAAGATAGGCTGGAAGTGTTTAAAAAAGCAGTAGTGAATGTTTATATATACATACAGTAGACCCTGATGAAGGTTACTAACACTTTTAGAAATGTGGTGATCAATAACATCCAGTGCCTGTAATCAATATTCCAAAGGCATTTCAGTCAGTCAGCTGATGTGATACAGATTATGTGATTGCAGAAGAAATCCAGTGTTTGTTGTAAATGCAAAGTTATACAGTGCCTGAAATCAATCATATAAGGGAATCTAGTACCTGTACTCAATGATGTAAAATAATTCAGTGCCTGTAATCAATGATCACAATTGTCACTATTTATCACAACATATGAACTGAAAAAATTGACATCAGGGAAACAGCACTGAATTGGTTACAAAGTTATTTAAAAAACAGCCAGCGATTTGTTCAAATGGTGGAATGTAAATCATCATTTCGTAACATTAATTGCGGTGGGGGTCCTGGTGGCTTAGTGGTAGAGCAGGCGCCCCATGTACAAGACTGTTGCTGCAGTGGCCCGGGTTCGACTCCAGCCTGTGGCCCTTTGCTGCATGTCACTCCCTCTCTCTCTCCCCCTTTCACGCTTGTCTGTCCTATCAATTAAAGGCTAAAAAGCCCCAAAAAATATCTTAAAAAAAAAACCACATTACTTGTGGTGTACCCCCGGGGTCAGTATTGGGACAAAAATTGTTTCTATTATATATTAATGACTTATGCCAACTTCAGAAATATTAAAATTTGTGTTATTTGGGGGATGATACCGCTATTTTATTCTCCAAAGAGGATTTACAGCTGCTTTTGACTGAGAACACAACAGAAATTAATAAAGTGAAAAACAGTTTGACAAAAACAAACTCCCTAAACACCATAATAATGTAATTTGGAAATCAAATTTTTTTATGCAAATGCGAATTAAGATAGATAATGTCCATGAATCAGCTGGAAACCTCAAATAAGTCACATTCAATCAAAGCTGGCAGGGAGCAGTGCATTATGGGAAACTCAAGACAGATACTGGACCATAAATCACTATATATCATCTACTGCTCGCTCGTCTTACCAGATCTTAAATACTGTGTGGAGGTCTGGTACCCTGGAAATCCAGAGTTCTCGTGAGAGCACAATTTGAATTTGCTCAGCAAGTCACTCTGGCATTCAGTAATGATGCTCATTACCTATGCCCATGAAACTGAGCTGCACCAATCACATCAGTGTATCTGAAATAGGCGGGCCAGAGGCGAGCTAAACAGATGACGACAGCGCTGTGACGACGAAGTCCAGAATCAGTCAGTAAACATTGCAAGATGGCTACGGATGAACACCAGTTGTTTGAAACGGCTTTGGCCGCTACAATGAACGAGTTACACTTGGCTTTTTCTCTAAAAGAGGACCAGAAGACGGCGCTCAAGTCTTTCCTTTACAAGAAGGACGTTTTTGCTGTTTTTCCGATCGGATACAGCAAGAGTCTAATCTACCAGTTAGCTCCGTTGGTTGCTAAGCGTATACGTCACCCCGTGTATTGTTCTGATTGGTCGTAGTGTTATCCAATTGCGTGCAGTGATATTTACAAATGCATTTGTGCCGCCCCTCGAGTTGGGCCATTTTCATTACTCATGACCAGACCCTAAATCTTTCTAGATTTGGGTCTGGATTTCCAGGCTAGAGGTCTGGGGTAACACCCATAAAAGCAATTTATATACATTACCCATATTACAAAAAAAGCTATTAGGATTGTAAATGATGTTGGATTTAAGGGGGAATACGAACACACTGTTTTTACATTCAAATGCATTGAAATTTGGGGATTTGGTTAAATTTAAAACAGTACAAATAATGTACAGAACAACAAATAATCTACTTTTGGGCAATATTCTAAAAATGTTTTGTGATAGGGAGGGGGACATATAATTTAAGGGGATAATTAAATCGAAAAAAGCATTGTGTTCGTACAGTTTTGAAAAGATTCTGTGTTTCAGTGTGTGGGGTGGATCTATGGTTAGATGAGGATTTTACAGTAAGTAGGCTACTTTAAAAAGATGTTCAGACATTCATTCAAATAAACACAAGAAATTTGTGCTCTAGAGAAAGGATCAGCACTCAGTGAATAACCTCCTAAGCCCTATGATAAGCTATTATAGCAAGGCTTAACTATACAGACCAGTGAGCAATGATAACTAACATGTCTTTGGGGTCATCGGGTGGGAACCTCCTTTCACCAGTGTTTTGTCTAGTTGGTTCCACGACACCTCCAGGAGGCTAGACAGTGATCTCTGGCGTCCCAGAGACACTCCCCTAATGCCAGGTCTCACTGCTCCCTGCACCAACCCAACAACCTCCTTTATCTTACTTACACATGGCTTTCTCAGCCCAAACAGCACTGCCACCTTCAACAAACCCAGGCTCCGTTCATGCGAGCTCCATGTAGAGACAGTGCTGATACTACCTTTCCTAGCACATTCACCATACTCTATTTCACACGTTATATAGCGTAACTCCAATATAAGCTAAAGTTAAAAGACATAGATAAACTCACAGGATCAGCAAACACACTCACCTTGCAGCATGGTCTCAAACAAAAGGGATTCAAATAGGCTACTCTCACACTTAAGTAACCTTGCTCTTCCTGGTGTAGGGGAAATACCTCTTTTAGAATATTTGCACTCGTAATAATAAATTTGGGGCACCACCCTCCTAACGAGGGAAGCGACTAATCAAATTAATAACTCCGTAAATTACTTATTAATTCGTCAGCACACTTATCAAACAATCCTAGTTTTCCATTGTAGTATCTGACGTGCCATTATCTGATGACCGGGGTCTTTTATGATCAGTTAGGGGCCCAGGTCAAGACTTTATTATGGCCCAGGTCAAGGATTGATAAGCTAGGTTGAAAGGTTGGATTCCATCTAGATTGTCTCTCTGTCAGCTGTCACATCTTGTCTCAAAGTTCATAAAAACAACCAATCTATATAGGCTGGGTAGATGGAGCTGTTATTTAGAGCAGTTCATATTGGCTTCAAACACTCTCACAGGCAATCCTAGGAGCTTGATTTGATGCTGTACTTCTTGTAATAAACCTTTCTATATACAAGCAAGACGGTGTCAGTGGAGTCTCCTTCATCACCTTCACATCATCGCTATTTAATAAACGACACCATCCTCGCTGCTCAGCTTCTGCTCAGTCTGCATATCTAAGCTTTTTTCTTTCATAGGCTTCTTCCACTGAGTCTTCCCAAGGAACTGTCAGCTCAAAGAAAGAAACTATCAGTTGACTCACTGACCATAACACTATGTCAGGCCTCTGCCTGGTACAAACTATTTCCTGGGGAACAACAAGCTTTCCCCCTAAATCTACTTGCATTTCCCAATCACAAGCACCTTCTAGGCGGCCACACCCTTGCCTCCTTACTAACTTATCCCTTCTGTATTTCTCCCCCTCACAGACAAACTGAATTGCTAAACTCCTATTCTTAAAACCTGCTGAATTTACCTGTCTTTGTTTCCGTTCGGTGCCTGCAGCTAAACATTTCAACACCTGGTTATGTCGCCATGTATATCGGCCTTATGACAAGCTAACTTTACAGCCTGACAAATATGCTTTAAGGTTGTGGTATCTGAACACAATGGGCATGATGGGTCCTCATTTACCCACAGTTTTAGGTTCTGAGGGGTTGGTAACACATCGTATGTAGCCCCTACCAGGAATCTAATACGATTCTCCCCCATACTCCACAGGTACCTCCAACTAAGCTTCCTCTTCTCTACTATTACCCAATTCAACCACTGTCCCTGTTTAGCCTGGGCTGCTACCTTTGCACCCCTTAATATCTACTCCTGTCTATGTATCTGTTCCACAACCAGCTTTCTTTTATCTTTGAGACCTGCTTTATTCCATACCGGTTTGCCTGAGCCAAGTCCCAGGCCTCCCCGGCCAAACTGAACATTACCTACAATCTCTGCATGCCTAAGAGCTGCCTCCTGAACTGCCGATCTTGGGTTCCACTTCCACCCCTTGGTTGGATTTGGAACCACACTCCTAACTACCACGTCCTTACTCCCAGATAACAAGAGCTCTGTTCTGACCTTGGTACATTTAAATTCCTCAGTTAAACTAGTTACTGGCAGCTGAAGTATCCCTTTTCCATACAATGCAACACTACTTAGGCACCTAGGAGCACCCAACCACTTCCTAATATAGGAGCTAACCAACCTTTCAATTCTCTCCATAACGGATATTGGAATTTCATAAACTGACAATGGCCACATTAACCTAGGATATAGCCCAAATTGTAAACACCACAACTTCAACTTTCCTGGAAGTTCTTTTTTATCTCTTCTATTCAATCCTTCAGCCACATGTTTTCTAAATTTCACCACTTGTTCCTCATCATTCAACTCCACATTGTACCACCTACCTAAGCTCTTTACTGACTTTTCCCTAATTGTTGGGATTTCCTCATCATCTATGACAAACTTCCTATCACTTAACTTCCTTCTATGTATCAAGATGCTTCTAGACTTACTAGGCTTGATCTTCATGCTGGCCCACTTGAGGTTCTTATTTACCTTCTCTAGTAGCCTCTTTGTACATGGCACCATGGCATGGTTGTGGTCACCAGTGTCATGTCATCCATGTGTTGGGATTCACAGGACCACAGAGATCATTTGGTAAAATCATCACTGGACATTTAAAGGCTTTTTCCTCTGCATGCTCTTTGTCTTTCAAACCAAGAGAGCTATGTGACACCCATCTCCATAGGAGGTCTCACCTCACACCTCAGTGAGACGCAAGTCTCACCACTTGATTGGACAGGACTTTTACAGTGACATGTGACTCTGATGTCACAGGCCTGTAGAAGGTCTGCTTCCTTCAACAGATCTCTCTCTCTTACTCAGGAACTGCGGAGCAGCCCACACCTCTTTCCAGCTGGGCCTGGAACAGCCCAGAGGCCCAGACCCTTGCTCCATAGCCCCAAACCACTAAAGGGAGGGCAATTGATCATAGACTCTCTTGCAAACACAAGGTTTGCAACTAGTTTTCCTGCAACAAAGAGAACCAAGTGAGTTAGCACCCAGCGTCTAACTCTGCTAAACCCTGAGCGACCAGCTTCCTCGGAGTTTCACCTCTGGAACAAAGGACATAACAAAGACTGTAGCTGTAACCACAGCTCTTCTCAGCCTTCTTCTGTCGGCTAACAAAGCAGTACACCACCAAGTGACTCTTTCTCCCATCCACTCAACGATCGGTAATGTAATGACTGGGCATAGCTTCATCATAGATTTACAGGCTAAGCAAGACTGTTTAACTTGTTGTATGTGATTTAATGCTGTCATTGAGTTATTGTTGTGTTTGTTTGCAGTTAGGTCATTGGTTAGTTGGCTTTGCCAAAGCTACGTGTTTAGTTTGCTAATACTGTTCGCAAACAGATTCTTGCACACAACTAAACAATCTCTGCTCTAATCCAGACCGTTTTGCAACACAAATCACATTGACACAGACTCATTAATAAATAGGCTTTCAACAGAGCTACACCCAAACAGGCATCTCAGAGTTCCAGCTTCTTTTCCTTTGTCTTTGTCCTGACCACATGGTCGGAAAAACACCTCCCCCGACCTGAAGCCAACTTTGATTCGGCCATTTGTAGTCCTCTGTTGTCAGCCATTTTGTTTTGTAGGCAAAACGGCTCTTTGATCACCACACCCGCCTTTGTCTTTCTCTTCTTTCTCTCTCTCTTTCTCTCTCTCTCTCACACACACACACACACACACACACACACACACCAAGCTTGTACATAGTTAGTTAGAATTTGTGTGTTTTGGTTTGCTTTGCTAGTTTGTGAATAAATATAATTCTTTGAAATCATACCTGCTGTCTGTTTAATGTTGCACAAGAGTGAATGAATAGTCAACCTCTGCTGCGTCAAGAACTCCAAATTAATAGTTAAGCGTATTTTATGAGACTGATATCTTTAACTGGCTATCATTTTCCCTTTACGGGAATGGTGCCCCACAAGGTGATTTAATGTTAATTAAGTCACATTATTTAACATAATTATTATTAATTAATTATTATTAATAATTGTTAATTATTTACAATAGCCAATTAAATCCCTACATATTTGGTGCCCCTTGGTGAGACCTAATATATTGATCCCAACATATTTGGTGCCACCGTGTGAAGCCCGAATTTATGTTCCCAACATATTTGGTGCCTCCATGTGAAGCCCGAATTTAAATCCCAACACATGTAAGCCCTAACTGGTGGAAGATGCAACCCGTTCTGCCGTCTTTCCCCACCTACCACCCACTAAGAAGCCCTGATGATTACTTCCATCGCCATAGTAAATGCTAACGGAGAAATTGTACACCCTGCCATGATGCCTATTTCTAGCCTCTGCCAACCTGTTGTGAAACCTGCCGTACTTAGACACAACCTAATGTCCTGAAAGTATGCTTTCACTAAGTTAACAACTACCTGTGGCACTTTGAAGTAGTCAAATGCACTCCAAATGAGGCTATGCGGTACTGAACCAATTGCAAGATCTAAAAATATTACATGCAGGTCCCTTTTCTTAATCTTCGCTGCCTGAATCTGGTGCCAGATCATGCTAGTATGCTCTAAACACCCAGCAAAACCTGGTATTCCTGCCTTCTGCACCATAGTATCTATTAAGCTATTCCTTTCTAAGTAGCTAGCTAATCTCTGCGCTACTACACTAAAGAAAATCTTCCCCTCTGCATTCAACAGAGAAATCATCCGGAATTGGCTATGGTCCACACACTCCTTGTCCTTAGGAATGAGGACACCTCCTGCCTTACGCCATGCTCTTGGGATAATTTGTTTCTCCCAAACTATTCTTAGCTGTTTCCATAAAAATTTAAGGGTATCAGGCGCACTTTTATAAACCCGGTAGTGGACTCCATTAGGCCCTGGGGCCAAAGAAGCCTTTGCACGCCTGACCACCTCCTGAACTTCCTTCCACCTAGGTGGCCTGACATCCATCTCATGCTCTATCCCTCCTAATGGAGGGATATCCGGTGGGAAACCTACTATCCTATTCTTCTCTAAATCTGAATATGTATTTCTCAAATATTCTTCAACCTGAACAATCCTTTAACAAACTTAAAAGGGTCCCTGAAAAAACCTGTCCTTACATGTTCCTTCTTCCTCCTCTTTTTCCTGAGATGCTCTGCCCTTCTAAGAACTGCTAGCCTGCTTCTCAATTCCTCTTGCAACACATTAATTCCCTCCCTTTCTTCTTCTGTAGCTTTGCTCTGCTGCTTTCTTAACTGTCTTCTTTCCTTAACTATCTTCTATATTATTGGTTGTAAATAAGTTTGGGATAGTTGTTGACAATTTCCTTTTCAGATGAGACATACTGTGAAGGGTGTAGGATTATTTGATTGTAGACTTCTTCCTGCTCCTTTTTTTTTGTCTGTTGATGTTTTGTTTGTTTTGTTTTTTTCATTTTGCTCAAAATCAAGTCATGCATTCATTCCTTCAATGATGTAAAGAATTCCAGTGCCTGTAATCAACAATGTAAAGGAATCAGGTGCATGTTATTAATAACGTAAAGTAGTGCCTGTGCCTGTAATCATGTATGAAAGGAAGTTAATCATAAATCCAACAAACTGATCATCAATTTGACTTATCTATAGGTAGCAAAACAGATAATATACTCTTTAAAACTGAAAATATTTCAAAACTTAATCAAAAAATCTATAAAGAATTACAAAACTCAAATAACTCAGAAATAACATTAAACAAGATAATAAGCACCTCGTAAAAAGATCTAGGTAGTAATCTCACAAACAACTGGCTAGAAGCATGGACAGTTACACGTGAACTAACAAACAATGAAAACCTACGCCTAATACAATATAAAGTGATGATGAGCATTTACTATACAAGAGACAAAATACATAAATTTAATAAAAATATATCAAGTAACTGTGTAAAATAAAATAAAGAAGGACTCCATGCTCCATGCCTTCTGGAAATGCAATAAAATAAAACCCTTATGGGCAGAACTACATCAATGGCTTGAAGTGACTTGTAAGGTAAGTATCAAATTAACTCCATCACTTTGTCTCATTAATGACGTGCACAGTGATCTCATCCTAAGATATCCAAAGGGCTGGATTGTTCTACTTTCATCACTGGTTTTAAAAAAAATAATACTGTTGCACTGGAAAGACACTAGACCTCCCTCCTTTAACCACTGGAAGCGGTATATGTTGCACACACTAAGAATGGAATATAATGTGGCTAAGGAGAGAAGAAAAGCACAACAATTCAGCCAAATCTGGAATACAATAATAACAGCTCTTGAAATTCAATAAGAAGATCCACTCATCTTGTCTCCTCTCTTTCCCTCTTCCCCTCCCCTTTAAGGTCAGGTGGGAGAGAAAAGGAGGACAGGACTCACCTACCCTTCCCCACTATGACGTGTCTGTGTCTGAATGTCAATATGTATAAGTGAAAAGTCTTTGTCTTAAGTGTCGATTTGTATTTTGTTTCTATGTTTTATGTATGTATCATGGATACTTGTAAATATGAAAACCAATAAAAATAATTCTAAAAATAAATAAATAAATAAATCCAACAAATTTTACTCAACAAACTGTCCCTTTAATTTCCTTAAAAATAATAGAATGATTAAAAAAGTAAACAAACGTCAAACTGCTCTCTTTTAGTCTCTGCGTCATCTTTGATTTTTCAGACTTGTTTCTCTGTCTTACTTGTTTCCTCAGCTAGAGGAAGGTAATTTAAGCTTTTTATTGTCTGTCTGCAGCTCCTGAACAAACAGCGCCGTAATTAGATTTCTGTGTTTGTGTTATGAGAGAGGGAGAAAGACAGAGCTGAGGGAAGAGAGGAAACACTCCTGAAGGCCTCCTCTTCTCCTTTTTCCTTCCTACTGTTCTTCCATCTGTGCTGTTTTTTTCTTCTTTCTATTTTCTAAAGAATCAATAAATCAATCAATCTGTGTGTCCATCAGTCAGTCAGTCTGTCAGTCAGTCAGTCAGTCTGGTGTTATAATTCCAACAATTCGCACTGCAGTTGTATGTGTTCTTGCACATCATGTTGATGTTGTTTTGGTGTTTCTGTTGGTTTTGTTTTGGTGTTGTGATGGTGTCAGCTTAGCACCGGCATTGTGACAGTGTTTCCATTGGTATTTATTAGGTACACCTTGCTATTACTGGGTTGGACCCCCTTTTTAATTCTTGGTGTCATAGATTCAACAAGGTGCTTGAAACATTCCTCAGAGATTTTGGTCCATATTGACATGATAGCATCACACATTTGCTGCAGATTTATTGGCTGCACATCCATGATGTGAATCTCCCATTCCACCACATCCCAGAGGTGTTGGATTGGACTGAGATCTGGTGACTGTGGAGGCCATTGGAGTACAGTGAACTCATTGTCATGTTCAAGAAACCAGTTTGAGATGATTTTTGCTTTGTGACATGACTTGTTATCCTGCTGGAAGTAGCCATCAGAAGATGGTTACACTGTGGTCATAAAGGAATGGACACGGTCAGCAAAACTTAGTTAGGCTGTGGCATTTAAACAACGCTCAGTTGGTACTAACGGGGCCCAATGTGTGCCAAGAAAATATCCCCCACATCATTACACCACCACAAACCAGCCTGTACCATTGATACAAGGCAGGATGGATCCATGCTTTCATGTTGTTTACGCAATATTCTGACCCTACCATCTGAATGTTGCAGCAGAAATCCAGACTCATCAGACCAGGCAACATTTTTCCAACCTTCTATCTCCTTGACGCCTGAATTTATTTACAATTATATATATATATAAAAAAAATGAATTAGGGCCCAAGCACCTAGTGGTGCAAGGACCCTATTGAAATACAAGGAATTCTTCTTCTTCTTCTTCTTCTTCTTCTTCTTCTGACAAATGAATTGCCTTTTTGGGGGACTTAACATGCTCAAAAACTCATGAAACTTTACAGATATATCAGAACTGGTGAAATATTTGATATTATAAGGATCCCCTACCCGGGTGGCAAAAAATGGCTCAGTAGTGCCCCCTACAAATTAAAAAAAAAACAGCCCCCGAAGCTACTTTGACCTATGTGTATGAATCTTGGTAGGCATATGTATCATTCCAAGACATACAAAAAGCCTCTTGGAGCCATGCTCTAAACCCAACAGGAAGTCAGCCATTTATGAATTTAATGTGCAATTTTGGTGCATTTTTGCCCATTCCAGGGGTCCTAAATGAACTCCTCCTCCTAGAGATTTCATGCAATCAACTTCTAACCTTGGTCTGTCCCACGGCAAGACCTTGAAGAAGAAAAGTCATTAGAAGCTTGAGTTTTCATCAAACCTTGTGACCGTAGCAAGGCATCACCCCTAAGGGGTCTCGCCACAAAATAGGAAGCAGTTTATAACACCAGCATACATTGTCCAATCTTTCCCAAATTTCACAGGATTGATGAGAGTCCCGCCCTGACCAGATCTAGATTCTCAATTATTACTGATACAGCACTCCCTACTGGCAACAGGAAATGTCATGTTTTAGACTTTGATGTACATCTCAAAGTTGACCAGATCCACCTCAGACTTGGTCATATAAACCATAAGACGTTGATTGCTTTATTGTGGAAACTGTGAGTTTTTGTCGAAGGGCGTGGCCATGGCCTGGAGGCGAATTTTTCACCGTGATGATAAACGTTGCTGTAACTTGACTCCATGGGTATATCTTTCCAAAATTACACACATATGATGAGAGTCCCACCCTGAACACCTCTACAGAGGAATAGCGCCACCTACTGGCAACAGAAAGTTACTTTGTCCATTCTTTGATGTCCCTCTTCTAGCAGGTTAATCAGACCCGCCTCAAATTTGCTGCTAAAAAGTCCTAAGACCTTGATGATACTCGAAAATGAAGCTCTTGAGTTTTCATCAAACGCTATCACTGTGGCACCGCCATATTCGCCATAAAACACGAAGTTGTTTTTAAGGGGCAATGGATGCTTGAAAACTCACCAAATGTGGCACACACAGAGTTCCCAAATTCTGTTGTCTGATGTGATTTTTGTGCTTTGATGTGCCAAGATGGCTCGACAGCACCCCCTAGAAAATTTCAATGAAGCAGCCCCTGAAGGTGGTTTGACCTGCATGTATGAAACTTGGTAGGCACCTGTAACACTCTAAGACGTACAAAAAAGCTTCTTGGAGCCATGCTCCAAACCCAACAGGAGTCTGCCATTTTGAATTTACTAGTGCCACTTGTGCATTTTTGCCCATTTTCAGGGTTTGTAAATTAACGAACTTGTGCTAGAGATTTTATCCGATCGACTTCAAACCTTGGTCTGTCCCACCCCAAGACCTTGAAGAAAAAAAACTTATTCAAAACTTGAGTTTTTGTCAAACCGTGTGACCATGGCAAGGCGTTTAACTTACATGTGTCACCATAAACAGGAAGTGGTTTGTAACTCCAGTATACATAGTCTACCCCCAACTTCACAGGATTGATGACAGTTCCGCCCTGAACAGATCTATATGCCAATATTCAGCGAAGAATACAGCGCCACCTAGAGGCGACAGTAAGTATATCTTTTCAGACACTTACTTTTTAATTTACCTGACATTCACATGCTGTCGTCTATATTTCATGTATAGGAACATGACATATCATTAGTGCCTTCTCCAACTCCCTCTAGTGGGAAGAGGAAGTCCAGGAATGTGAAATAGTCATTCCCGGACTGATTGAAGGATATGCCATCTCTCTCCAGCTTGTGCTGTCTGACTTTGACAGAAATGAAGTGACGCGTCCTGCCAGCACCCTGAGTTGCACAGAGGTGCGAGGGCCCGTTCATCACTGCTTGCAGCTTTAAGTATTTGTGTTTTTGCTTTCAAGCTGATGCTAACTTAAGCTGAGATTTTGTCCATAGCACATAGAATAGATATAAATGTAGGTATGATGCAAATTAACAACAACAGGCATAAATGGTAAAAACCGGTGCTTGCAAAAGGTCCCTAGGTATGTATTGAATATGCAATACTGGCATTGGGGTAATACAAATGCTATCTCGGCTGCAGTCTGAATGGAAGTGGTGTGATGCGAATTCGCAACAATCGGCATCAAGGAGTTATTGTAAAGTTTTGGTGAGCCCGTGTGAATTGTAGCCTCAGTTTCCTGTTCTTAGCTGACAGGAGTGGCACCCGTTGTGGTATTCTGCTGCTGTAGCCCATCTGCTTCAAGATTCAACGTGTTGTTGATTAAGAGATGGTCTTCTGCATACCTTGGTTGTAACAAGTGGT
Organism: Epinephelus lanceolatus; assembly: GCF_041903045.1. NCBI lineage: Eukaryota > Metazoa > Chordata > Actinopteri > Perciformes > Serranidae > Epinephelus > Epinephelus lanceolatus. Next base: position 40,128,131 of record NC_135749.1, read on the forward strand.
TATCTGAGTTACTACTGCCTTTCTGTCATCTTGAACCAGTCTGGTCATTCTCCCCTGACCTCTGGCATCAACAAGGCATTTTCAGCCAGAGAACTGCTGCTCACTGGATATTTTCTCTTTTTGGGGCCATCCTCTATAAACCCTAGAGATGGTTGTGTGTGAAAATCCCAGGAGATCAGCAGTTTCTGAATTACTCAGACCAGCCCGTCTGGCACCAACAACCATGTTTGTGTTAAAAGTGACTTCAATCACCTTTCTTTTCCATTCTGATGCTCGGTTTGAACTCCAGCAGGTCACCTTGACCATGTCTACATGCTTAAATGCATTAAGTTGCTGCCAGGTAATGGGCTGATAAACTATTTGCATTAATAAGCAGTTGAACAGGTGTATCTAATAAAGTGGCCGGTGAGTGTACTTCAGTTGACATTTGTTTGTATTTTATTGGTCTGTGGCAGTAAAAAGAGAGCGCTGAGTCTGAAAGCAAAGCTATTTCCAACCCTCACCTGCAGTCATGAGCTTTATAGAATGACTGAAAGAATGAGATCATCGGTACATTGGTAGACGTTGTGAGGAGCTCAAACATCCAGGGTCAAGGAGCTCGAAGTAGGGCCACTGCCCCCTCACCATTGAAAATGAGTCAGTAAATATGGTTTGATATGTCATTAGGAGCCTCCTCCCTGTGGAAACTCCACATCCTGCTTTTCTAGGAGTAGCTGGAGGATGTAGCTCAGGAGAACGATGTCAGATCTAAAAAATGCATTGTGTCTAAACTAGGGCTGTCTCCTTATAGTCGACCAAACATTAATCAACCAGAAAGGTCAGTAGTTGGCAAGATTTCACTGCTTGCTTAGTCGCAGAAAAAAAACCCACACAATTAAATAAATGTGTAAAGCCCTTTTCACACAGAGCACGCAAAGCGCAGACCTCCGCCGACAACCCCATTCATTGTGTATATGCTACCGTGGCGCAAGAGCGCACTGCTCTGCCGCCGAGCTGAGCGACGCGCAAGAGGGCGCATACATGCGTCTGCGTGCCGCCAGCCTGCGCTCTAATTGAAATTTTTTTTATTTCACCTCAATGCGCTGTGACGACACCTCTGCGCGTCCAATAGCAGAGAAGAGCCTGAAGTAGACCCGGAAGCGGTCACCATGGAGCTGTAGCTCCTGAACGAGCCTGTACTCCCCCAAATCTTGTCTTGCGCGCCTTGCTCTCCGCTTGCTCTGGGCGCCGCGAAAATCGCGCTCTGTGTGAAAGAGGCTTAACTCTTTAAGCAGCTCCTTGTCAAAATAAATCAAAACCTATATGACTGGACTATGTGGGAATTTAATTTGAAAGGACAGACACAGGAAGAGGCCACGCACAGCAGTCAGACAGGAGTCACGTTACAAACCAATCACAGCCGACAGATATCTTTCCCTTCTTCCGTAAATATTTAGTCTGATAAATATGGTAAAGTTGATCACTTTAGTGCAGGGCTACCCAGAGCTTTACATCTGTCCCACGGATGATAGGCCTACACACTTATAAACAGCGCCTGGAAGAAGATCAGCTCGGCACTCAGGATTTCAGGTAAATAGGCTATACGATGCTTGTTAAGGTTGCTTAGCAACCTCAGACACAACCTGCCACCACACTCTTGAAATCTGGAACAAAAAAGGGCACAAGCGTAGCACCCAGCACCTGACCTCGCGTTTTCCAGGTGGTTAAAGACACAGCATGTTTTCAGCCCCTAATTTCCAGGGCTGGTACCTGCGGTTATTACACAGGCTAGTTAATAACATGTTGGGCAGGAAATAAAAAGTGTGGGATCATTTTGAGAAGGTAAAGGACAAACCCAAGGTGATATTCTTCATTCATTGACTACAAACATGATGTATCATCCGAAACATGGAAGTAGCTACATGCCCATTAGCCACTTAGCATAATTATTACTGCTTTGCCGACAGCATAATTAACAGGTGGCTCACTCAGTGTGTGATGTGCACTTGTGGATAAAATATAGGTCTATATTAATGAAGGTTCATTGGTATGGTTTTGTATTTCTCTGTGATGTAACACAGTGTTAACAGTGTTACTTACTATTCTTTCTCAGACCTTTAACTTAAACCATTATGTTGCCCCGCCCAAAATATATAATTTAATAATTAAATTAATATTGTAAACATGCATCTTTGCTTCCTTTCATGTGTTGTGTTGCAGTTTTATTACATTTGCAGTCATGTTTGAATTACTTATTTCATTCGGACCCGGCACCATTGCGCAACAACTTCATGGCCGCATTGTTTACTCCAGAGATCAGCTGATCGCGCTGAGGCTGGCCGGCTTGGCGGCCGGAACATCGGAGATACCAGCTGAACTGTGGAGGAAAACACACAGAGGATGCAGGGGAGGAAGTAAACAGCGGCGGAAAAAAGTCGGGTTGAGACAACGGAGGCTTATGGAGAAGAGAAGATATAAGCCGTGTCTCCCCTCTCTCATCATGGGCAACGTGAGGTCACTGGCAAATAAGATGGACGAGCTGACAGCGGTCGCCAAAAGTCAGAAGGAGTACCGGGAATGTAGTCTTATGTGCTTCACTGAGACATGGCTTCACCAGGACATTCCCGACACCAACGTCTCCATCAGCGGCTTTCAGACTGTTCGGGCCGACCGGGACTGCACCGAGAGCGGTAAGCGCAAAGGAGGGGGGCTTGCTGTTCTAGTAAATAACCGCTGGTGCAGTCCTGACCATATTTCCATTAAGGAACGTATCTGTTGCCCGGCCATTGAACTGTTTGCTGTTGGACTCAGGCCATATTATTTGCCCAGGGAGTTTTCACATGCAATTATTGTAACTGTTTACATCTCCCCCTCTGCCAACCCGACGTCGGCATGTGACGTCATTCACTCCGCCATAGCCCGCCTGCAGACTAAACACCCGAGTGCCTTCATAGCTATCTCGGGTGACTTCAACCATGTCACCATGGCAACAACATTGCCCACATTCACACAGTATGTGAGCTGCCCTACTAGAGAGGGGAGGACACTGGAATTGCTGTATGCAAACGCCAAAGATGCATACAGCTGCTCCCCCCTCCCCCCTCTGGGTAGGTCAGACCACAGCCTGGTGCACCTCAACCCCTGCTATGTACCACTAGTCAAGAGCCAGCCTGCAACCATGAGGACAGTGAGGAGATGGTCGGAGGAGACTTATGAGACACTGCAGGGCTGTTTTGGTGCGACAGACTGGCAGGCACTCTGTGAGCCACATGGGGAGGACATCGACGGGCTCACAGAATGCATCACGGACTACATCAGTTTCTGTGTAGATTCCACTGTCCCAGCCAGGACTGTCCATTGTTATCCAAATAACAAACCGTGGGTAACAAAGGACATCAAAGCCATCCTCAATGCAAAGAAGAGGGCCTTCAGAGCTGGTAACAGGGAGGAGGTGAGCACAATACAGGGGGAGCTGAAGATGAAGATCAGGGAGGCTAAGGAGAGGTACAGGAGGAAGCTGGAGAGGAAACTCCAGCAGAACAACATGAGAGAGGTCTGGAGTGGAATGAGGACCATCACTGGCTTCAGGACCAACAACCACAGGAGCTGAAGGCAGCATGGACAGGGCCAATGAACTCAATCTGTTTTTTAACAGATATGACACTGCTGGACCTGCCCATCCCCCCCCCGACTCTTCTGCTGTCTGTCTTGGTCAACCATCTCCCACTCCGCCCTCCTCCCCCACTCCTCCCTCTCACACCTCAACACCCTCCTGCTTGACCCCCCCTCCTCCTCCTCCTCACACCTCATCCCCCCATGGTCAGACTGACTGCTCTCTCCATCATGAGGACTACACCCCTCCCTCACGTGTCGTCACCTCCACAATGTGCTTCACTGCTGACTATGTGAGAAGACAGCTGATGAGACTCCACTCAAATAAGGCTGCAGGCCCTGATGGTGTCATTCCCAGGGTGCTCAAAGTCTGTGCCCCCCAGCTATGTGGAGTACTTCAGCATGTCTTCAACATGAGCCTGAGTCTCCAGAGGGTCCCCTTGCTGTGGAAGACATCCTGCCTCGTTCCTGTGCCAAAGACGTCGCATCCCAGTGGCTCCAAGGGCTACAGACCCGTGGCATTGACCTCCCACATCATGAAGACCCTGGAGAGACTCGTCTTGGAGCAGCTCCGGCCCATGGTCAAGCCACTTTTGGACCCCCTCCAGTTCGCCTATCAGCCCCGACTTGGAGTTGAGGACGCCATCATCTACCTGCTCAACCGTGTCTATGCCCATTTGGATAAGCCGGCGAGCACTGTGAGGGTCATGTTTTTTGACTACTCTAGTGCGTTCAACACCATCCGTCCAGCTCTACTGGGTGACAAGCTGACAGCAATGCAGGTGGATGCCCCCCTGGTGTCCTGGATTGTAGACTACTTGACTGGCAGACCACAGTATGTGTGCTTGTAACGCTGTGTGTCAGACAGAGTAGTCAGCAATACCGGGGCCCCACAGGGGACTGTCCTCTCTCCCTTCCTCTTCACCCTCTACACCACGGACTTCAGCTATTGCACTGAGACCTGCCATCTTCAGTTTTCTGATGACTCTGCTATAGTTGGATGTATCACCAAGGGTGATGAGGATGAGTACAGGGCAGTTGTGGATAACTTTGTCACATGGTGTGAGCAGAACCATCTGCAGCTCAACGTGGCAAAGACAAAGGAACTGGCTGTGGATCTGAGGAGGACCAAGACACCGGTGACCCCTGTTTACATCCAAGGGGTCAGTGTGGACATTGTAGAGGACTATAAGTACCTGGGGGTACAGATTGACAATAAACTGGACTGGGTTAAGAACACTAACGCTCTCTACAGGAAGGGCCAGAGCCGTCTCTATTTTCTGAGGCGACTGAGGTCCTTCAACATCTGCCGGACTATGCTGAGGATTTTCTATGAGTCTGTGGTGGCCAGTGCTATCCTCTATGCTGTTGTGTGCTGGGGCAGCAGGCTGAGGGTGGCGGACGCCACCAGACTCAACAAACTGATCCGCAAGGCCAGTGACATTGTGGGAACGGAGTGTGACTCTCTGATGGTGGTGTCAGAGAGGAGGATGCTGTCTAAGCTACGAACTATCTTGGACAATGTCTCACACCCACTCCACCATGTGCTGGTCAGGCACAAGAGTACTTTCAGTGGGAGACTCATACCACCAAGATGTACCACTGAGCGCCACAGGAAATCATTCCTGCCTGTGGCCATCAAACTGTACAACTCCTCCCTCTGAGTGGCCCTGAGACTTTTTCACACACTGCAATAATTTAATTTAACTTGTGCAATAACCCCATTCACCCTGACTGTATATATTCTGTTTGTGTAAATAATCTTGTTCAGTTTACAATATATATATATGTATATATATATATATTTATTTACGTTTATGTTTGTTAATAATTCCTGTTTATTTAACTATATATACTCCTATATATTTTCACGTATCTTTCCTCTCTTGCAAGGAGCACCTGTAACATAAATAATTTCCCCTCTGGGATCAATAAAGTATTTCTGATTCTGATTCTGATTCTGATTATGTTGGCCTACTAACTCAAGGTTCATATATGGTTAGCAGAATAAAGCTGAGAGCTGCTTTTAGCACTACTCTTACCAGAACTAGACCAGTACTGCCACCTGACATCCAGGCAGTGTACTGTGGGCAATTGAGGTGTGTTCTTTAAAATGGGAAGCAAGCATGCCAGTTGTAGGGCTGCAGCGGGGTCAAGACATTTAGCTAGTTATAACATGATTTAATACAACTAATAAGTGTGATAAAATTTACGCAAAATGAATTCCAAAGATTCAATATTTTCACCAGATTTTAAATCTTATCAAAGAAGCATTGTTGCTTTGTTTCATGTTATCTCCAGTTTCTCCCCCATGTCATCTAACAAAAGCACAAAATGTCCAAATAAAACTTTAAAAAGTGAGCGACCTTCCTGTATGCTTGCTGTAAATTTGTCCACCTGCTGCAGTGTTGTTAGAAACAGTCATAAAAGGAATCATCACATTAACAATAATTACACCAGTCTGTGACAACAAAGATAAAAGAGGACAAAGAGTTGTGATAAATAAGATCCATACTCTGATGGAGTATGGATCAGATCCACTGTATAATGAAACACCAGTGACGTCATGCTGCATTGTTTCAGCGTTCACATATCAACTGGACCGTCTGAGACCAAACACCCAAATAGCATCCATAAATTTTACTTTGTTTGTTTTTTGTGCAGTCTGTCCCATTCAGAGGAGGCTGAGGGAAGCCCTGTGTTATCGATCAGACATGTGAGCGTCCCAGCGGGGGTTAAAGGGATAGTCCGCTGAATTCAGCCACTGTGTAATTCAAGACAACAGGTCTGACGTGACCTCCAGGAAGGACGAGGAACGATCTCTGTCTCCTCAGGCATGTACAATGTTTTGATGCAACATTTCATCCTAAAACTCACATAAAAGAAAAATCCAAGCACAAGTTCTGCTTTGTGTGAAGACACAACATTAAATACATGTCCAGAAGTATGTGGACATTACAGCATTGAAGCCATGAGTCTGTAGGTCCTTTAATGTGCAGCTCCAACAGCCTCCACTCTTTTAGAGATGTTGAATGTTACCTGTTGCCAAGAGGAATAGTGAGGTCCATCACTGACTCACAGTCAACATTCCACTTCATCCAAAGACGTTTTTAAAACATTTCCCTTTAAAATATCTGTGCATAGCAACCATCATATAGTCAAAAATAGGGAAAGATGATGATAATGGTAAGATAGCTCCCCCAGTGCGGATGCCTGTTACAGCAGCTCCTGCTCACCGCTGAGCTTTTCTCAATTTTTTTTCTTTTTAACTTTCTTACTTTGAGTTTTTTTTCAGTTTAGCTAGCTAGCACTTATGTTTTATTTTGGTATGGAGACGAAGACCGCTTTCTTCATAGCGGTCTTTCTCCTATTTTTCTATGGATATGATCGTGTGCGGGGAACCGGCGCCCAGCCGTGGTTCCATTGTTTACACCCGGGACCAGCTGTTAGCACTACGACCCATGGAGAGGCACGATATTCCCCACGAGCTGCGGAGAAGGAGATGGGGATGTCACACCGGAGTGCAGCACCGATACCGGAGGAGACAGTACAAACCCATCCTCCCATCTGTCGTTATGGGGAACGTAAGATCGCTCCCCAACATGATGGATGAGCTGTCAGTACTGACTCGCCATCAGAGGGAGTACCGCCAGAGCAGCGTGCTGGTGTTTACAGAGACATGGCTGAACATGGAAGTAACGGACACGATCGCCACGCTGGACGGATTCCAGCTCATCAGACACAACAGGACAGCAGACAGCGGTAAGAGGAAAGGAGGAGGGCTGGCTGTGTTTTTGAATGATAGATGGTGTAACTCTGGGCACATCACTATCAAGGAACAGCATTGCTGCAGGGACATTGAGCTGCTGGCTGTTGGCATGAGACCATATTATCTACCCAGGGAGTTTTCTCATGTCATTATGGTAGCAGTGTATGTCCCCCCTTCTGCTAAAGCTGAGTCTGCTTGTGACATTCTCCACTCTGTTACAAGTAGGCTGCAAATACAGCACCCTCAGGCCCTCCTTCTGATCTCTGGGGACTTCAACCATGCCTGTCCTTCCACCACCCTGCCCACCTTCACCCAGTATGTTTCCTGCCACACCAGAGACAATAAAACACTGGATTTATTTTATGCCAACACCAAGGAGGTATACCACTCATCCCAGACCTTTGTTGCAGAGGGAACCAGCAACCACCCACACTGTGAAGAGGTGGTCTGAAGAGCCCGAGGAGGCCCTGAGGGACTGCTTCGAGACCACTGTGTGGGAGGTACTCAGCGATTCTAATGGGGAGGACATTGACAGACTGACATCATGCATTATGGATTATATTAACTTCTGTGTGGAAAGCACTGTACCCACCAGGACTGTATGCTGCTTCTCCAACACCAAACCCTGGATTACTCCAGATATAAAAGCTCTCCTGAAGGAGAAGCAGAGAGCTTTTAACTCTGGAACTAGGGAGGAGCTGAAGGCCATGCAGAAGGAGCTACGGAGAAACACCAGGCGGGGGAAGGAAGGATATAAAAAGAAGATGGAGGAACCAGCTGCAACAGAGTGACGTCAATAGATTTTCCCCACCCCTGCTCTCCCGGACATCTCACCACCCCCCACTCCTCCCCCACCTCATCACCTCCACCCCCCTGCTCCAGCTTGTCCTTCACTACCTGTCAGGTGAGAGATCAGCTGAGGAGGATGAACATGAGGAAGGCTGCGGGTCCAGGCGACATCAGCTCCAGGCTCCTCAAGTCCTGCACAGACCAACTGTGCGGGATAGTTGAAACCATTTTCAACCTGAGCTTGAGGCTGGGGAGAGTACCACAGCTGTGGAAGACATCCTGCGTGGTACCCGTGCCCAAGACTCCGCACCCCAAGGACTTCAGCAGCTTAAGACCGGTGGCATTAACATCGCACCTCATGAAGAATCTGGAGCGGCTGGTCCCGTGTCGTTTCCGCCCCGCAGTAGGCCTTCAATGGACCTGCTGCAGTTTGCCTACCAGCCTGGCATTGGGGTGGACGACGCCGTCATCTTTCTCCTGCATACAGCTCTTTCTCACCTGGAGAAGCCCGGAAGCTCTGTGAGAATCATGTTCTATGACTTCTCTAGTGCTTTCAACACCATACAGCCTGCGCTTCTGAGGGACAAACTGGAGCACATAGGGATGGCTAATCATCTCACATCCTGGATCCTGGACTACCTCACGAACGGGCCGCAGTATGTCAGGACCCAGGATTGTGTATCGGACTTAGTTGTCTGCAGTACAGGGGCCCCGCAGGGGATGGTGCTGGCACCGTTCCTCTTCACCCTCTACACTGCAGACTTTTCATATGACACCCCTACCTGTCATCTGCAGAAGTTCTCCGACAACTCTGCCATAGTCGGCCCCATCACAGATGGGGACGACAGGGAGTACAAAGAACTGAACCAGGTCTTTGTGGACTGGTACCTGAGGAACCACCTTCAGATTAACGCGGGGAAAACCAAAGAGCTGGTGGTGGATTTCCGCAGGCGCAGACTCCTCCCCCAACACCGGTGAACATCCAGGGAAAGGACATTGAGATGGTGATATCTTATAAGTACCTGGGTGTTCATTTTAACAATAAACTGCACACCCTGCACAGGGTAGTATACACAGTAAAATCAGACAATCAGCATTTACATAGGTTACTTAATGGCTTTGCAATCTTTGCAATAAGCTTCTGCAACCGGGGACAAATTTTCGCGGAAAAATTCTGCTTTACAGCAGGAAACGCGTCAGGTATTGCCAAACTGGTCGGTCAGCCGATCAGGGACTGGAGCTGGTCCTCATGAGGAACTGGCTGGGGCATGAGACAGTTGAGTCAGGAGCACAGTGGCAGACGGACAAAGTTTGGAGATAAGTGAAAAACGGCCTCCCAAAATAAAATGAGCTAATCTGTCTGAGGAGGCGAGGATGCACAAAAAGGAGAGTGTTAAAAGAAGAGGAAAAACAAGAGTATACCTCAGTCAGGCGTTCAAGAGATGGAGGGAGCTCTGTGACCAAAGAGGCTTCAACACCGGTGTCCGGCTAGCTTTCTTTCTAATGGATCAGTAAGTAACACGGCTAAATGTTAGCTAGCCAAGAGAGGACTGTACTGTAATGGCTGCTAGTTCATTCCTAGCTGGCCAGCATCTCAAATCGCCGCAACCAGGGACCGGGTAGTGAGTGTTTGTTGGCTGACATCCCCGTTGCCATTCTACGGCAGCCCTCGAACAATGATTACCCCCACCCCCCCGCCACCGCTGCCGCAGCTACTGGGCACCCAGCCTCTCCGACCAGGAGAAGTGGAGTAAAATCCTCTCCTCCGCTCCCGTTTGTCTGGTGAACGCCTCTCATCTGTCAATACACTCTGCCAGCGGTTTAATAATATTGATGCCAGTTGTAACATTTGAATCTTTTAGTAATAAGCCATGTTCTAAGCAGGATAATGTATAGTGAAGGCCAAAACACACCGGCACCGCACGACGCGCGTCAAAACAGCCGTCCCCATTATTTTCCATTTACAAACCCACACTGGCGGCGGCTTGACCCCCGTTGATGTGCCGCAGCACTTTACGCTATTGTCCTATTTTTCCAGCATCGCCGCCCTTGAAAAAGCGCTATTTTGTACTTTCCAGCCTAGTGGACTGGAGTATGTAATAGAAATCCGGTTGACGCCCCGCAGCGCAACGCTTTTTGTGTGTGTTGGGGGTGGCACTTGACTCGCGTCAATGATGCTGCCGTCATATGACGCTGCCGGTGTGTTTTGGCCTTGAGCCGGTGACTGTTGAAAAATAACTCCGCTGTGCGTCAGGGTTCCATTCCCCTGTCGGGAGTTATTTTTCAGCAATCACCGGCTCACTATACATTATCCCTTACGTGTCTACTGTTGTTTGTACTGATACTGTGCATATTTGTATCATTTACTGAGTTGTTTGTACTGGTACTGTGCATTCTGGTATAATTATTTGCATTACTATTTGTGTTTTTCTTAAGATAAATCTGATAATTGTTGCTCTGTCTCTTTACTCATTTATTTAGTATAGTGTCCACACTTTCTCATTCTGCATATACGTAGAGGTATACTGGTGGCTTTACAGGCTACATTTTATTGATTATCTCTGATCCCCACGGTCAATTTGGTCGTTGCGACAGTGTGAGCAACACCGCTGATGCTAGGTGGCGCCAAGCTAAAAAAAACGAATCCTATCTGTTGCCTCTTTAATGCTTCAGCACAGAAGATCTATACAATCAGCACAGTTTCAAGATTAAAGTCACTGATTCAGTATCTGACCAAATGTCTTTTGTTACTGAGCTATGGCGCTGAGTAATGGACAGTGTAATATGCAGAACATTATAACGTCACAGTGACGCTGACCTTTGACCTTTTGGACATAAACTGTCATCACTTCATTATTTTATCCTGTTAGACATTTGTGTGAAGCAAAAAAATGGGCGTTTGTGTCAAATTTAAAGAAATTTCCTTAAGGTGTTCTTGATATAGCCTATCACTTTCACAAGAATGAGACAGACAAGGTCACATAGACTTGACCTTTGACATATGACCACCAAAATCTAATCAGTTCATTGATGAGTCCAAGAAGACATTTGTGCCAAATATGAAGAAACACCTTTGAGGTGTTTTTGAGCTATTGCATTCACAAGGACGGGATGGACAACCCGGAAACATAGTGCCTCCGACCACTGCTATCGCCAGCATGGAGGCATTAAAATGTTGCATCTCCAAAGCGCACTGCTGATCCTAGTTGAGTGTTAACGATTGCTTGGCTTTTTCAGCTGGGAAAAGTCTTACTCTCAGTTTGTAACAGGTGGAGTTTGAACCCAATAGCAACACCAGGGACAGATGGAACAGTTTATACTGACCTTTAATACACAACTCCAATAAATACAGAGCCTGCAGAGTGGTGAGGCAACAGAGACAGTCAATGTTCCATTTCAGAGTTCCCAGGGGATAGGATCAGTCCGCAGCCCTCTACGTGGAATGCTGTAGCAGCACACAGGTGAGTCAGCCGGGCACACACACACAGCAGACAGTTCAATAGCGTGCAATGGTAATGAGAGGGAGTAGGCAGAGAGCGATGACAGGAGAGCTGAGATTCCAACACCAGGAGTACTCACTGACAACGCAGTCTTTCCGATGCTAAGAATGGACAATGGTGAGGTTGACAGCAGCGATGAAACGTGGAATCTGCGGAGCACACTCAAAAGCAGGGCGTACTGCCGCACAATGAAGCAAACCACAGCTCAGAAGATCATACGTGATTGAACCGGTAAACTCACTTTGGAAAGTTGGGTGACATTTGTTCCAGACAGCCGCAGGGAACAGGTGAACAGGGACCAGGAGGGCAGAAGCAGAGTTCTTGGTTGAAGACAGAAGGCAGAGTGGGTTACCTGGGATCAGATGAAGCAGGTGAGTCAAAGACGGTCAGGGTTGACACTGAGGGAGCAGTCCGTAAAAACAAACATTGGAAAGTCTTGCATGAAGCAAAGAACAATCTGGCAAGGAATGTCTGTGACAGGAGGTAAAGATCCACAGGTGAGCTGCATTAGCCTGATGAGGTGGGTGTGGAGGACCAGCAGGAGCAGGAAATGAGTGAACAGGCAATAAGCTGGCAGGTAGGTGTGCTTATGAGGCGGGGTGCATGGGAAATTACTGAATAGGCTGAGGAGATGGCATGTATGGAGGACATAAGGTACCCAAGGTGTCACAGTTTAACTACATAAAAGGCACGTTACTTCTCAGCCCAGTCGCCAGAAGAAAATGTAGACATATCTGCCAAGCTCCAGACTACTGTTTGAGACCCACAAACAAAACAGTTTGTTTTTAAACAAGTACTCGCTGTGTTTCCAATATCTTTTTAGACACCAAACATGAGTGTTTTTGAACAACCTGCTGCTGGTTTGCAGAAACGTAACATGCCAACATTTATTCTGGTGATTGGGTTGCCTACACTGACACCGGAAATAGGTTGTGATCTGTTGAATCATCCAGTGTGAATTAAACCCTGGTGATTCTGGGCTGCTTAAGTTCTTCCACACCAAACTGTGAAACCATTTCTTTGTGTTGTGGCATTATGAATCCCCCTCATTGGAACTAAAAAACCAAAACCAGGAAAAAACAGACGCAGGCCAAAAGAAGTGTAAGGTTGATGAAGGGATGGAAGGATTCATAGAGCCTTGATTTGTGAGATATAAAGATAAAGAGAGGGGAGAAAAAAAAGGATGGGAAGAAGGAGACGAACCATGACGATGGCATTGTGGATGAAATGGAGAGAAAAAATTAAAGAGAGAGAGAGAGATGGACCATTTTTACAGCCTGCTATAAACCTCTCCATTAACTCGCCCTTTACCGCCTGCTAAAATTTATAGGAGACTATCCAGGGAGGAACGGGGGAGGAGGAGGAGAGGGGAGCTGGAGATACCCAGTAAATTTTTCAATATTTATTTTCAATGTCTGTTTTAATGCACTAAATAATTTATTCACTACATTGCAGGGTAACAGCAGATGACAGTATGTGCATTATTTAATGATGAATTGATGCATTAATAAATGAACAATAAACTCCACCTCCAGACACATTTTAAAGTACATTAACTCTGCTGTAATAAATATTTTGTTTAACATGAATTTCAAATATAGAAAGTATTAAAAAAAATAAATTAAAAAAAAAAAAAAGGGGGCTGGAATTTCTGTATCTGGCCCACCACTGCTGGTCACAATAGGTTTGAAAGAGCAGTGCACATCAAGATGGCTAGCGTAAGCATTATGGGAAACACTGAAAAGTTTTAGCCATACATGTTCTAATTTTGGTCAGACTCAGGCCCCGATCACACAGAAAATGTTTTGCAGGTTGCAAAACGTGAGGCGTACCACACTGCCTTGTTTTTTTTTTTTTTTTAGATTGAATGTCACTTTAAAAAAAAATGCGCCTTTTTATAACGTCCTTAAACTAACCTTGCGTAATCAATCCACCATCCATTCACTCTCATTAAAAACAATTACAAGGGGCGCTGGTGGCTTAGTGGTAGAGCAGGCGCCCCATGTACAAGGCTGTTGCCGCAGCGGCCCGGGTTCGACTCCAGCCTGTGGCCCTTTGCTGCATGTCACTCCCTCTCTCTCTCGCCCTTTCATGCTTGTCTGTCCTATCCATTAAAGGCTAAAAAGCCCCAAAAATATCTTAAAAAAAAAAAAAAAAAACAATTACAAAAAGGCGCCTATAGCTGCTAAAACACTTTCTGTGTGATCAGGGCCTCAGAGGAGAAACAGTTGAGCACCAAATCCAGTGACTATCAGACTTATCAGAATGGAAAGTGTTGTTAGCATCTTTTTTTCCTGTTTGCTTGTTAGCATGTAGCAGGGGCGATTGCTAGGAGACAACAAGGGAGGCTGAACTTCCCCTAAAATTTCATAGAAGAAATGGTCAATTGACATTATGACTATGATGTTCAAATGTCAGCTGTTTATCATCAGTTTTCAAACGCAACCTCCCTGACATACATTCTCGTGTCAGCACAGTGGACGCGAAGCCTCCAAGCATTCCTATGAGACAGCGCTGAGCAGTTTTATTTCATGCAGCAAAGCGAGACGGTCATTGGATAAATGCAACAAAATCGTCACTTCCAGGGAGGCTTAGCTTCCGTGGGACCTAATGGAGCGGTAGGTGAGAGAGAACGCTCGGAGTAAGCAATTCTTGAAGAGAAATTGGGGAGAAGCAATCTAAATATATATTAGGTCTTACAGTTGTGTTTGAGGTTAGATAGGTACTATCTGAGGACAGGAGGTCATGAATTTTGCCTCTAATAGTTAGAATTTTGTCATTAAAAAAGCTCATAAAATCATTACTGCTAAGGGCTAAAGAAATATAAGGCTCAATAGAGCTTTGACTCTCAGTCAGCCTGGCTACAGTGCTGAAAAGAAACCTGGGGTTGTTCTTGTTTTCTTCTATTAATGCTGAGTAATAGTTTGCTCTGGCATTGCGGAGGCCCCTCTTAGACGTTTGCCCAGATTAAACAAGATTCTTCCAGTTTGGTCAATCGCCAATTCCTTTCAAATTTTCGCGATATTTGTTTTAACTTGCGTGTTTGAGAGTTATACCAAGGAGCGAACTTTCTTTGCTTTGTTAACTTCTTTTTAAGAGGAGCTACAGAGTCGAGTGTTGTTCGCAGCGAGCCTACGGCGCTATCAACAAGATGATCAATTCAGGAGAGGTTAAAGTCGGCACGAGAAACCTCTGTTACTGAAGGACATGGTATTGAATTTAATCATCGGAGTAATCATTTCCTTAAATTTTGCGACAGCACTATCTGATAAACATCTAGTATAGTAACTGTTGCTGAGTGGCGTGTAATCGAGTAAAAAGAAATCAAAAGTAATCAAATAATGATCTGATAGCGAGGGATTCTGTGGAAAGACTGTTAGGTTATCAATTTCAATTCCATATGTCAGAACTAGATTGAGGGTATGGTTAAAACAGTGAGTGGGTTCATGTACACCCTGACTGAAGCCAATGGAGTCTAATAATGAGATAAACGCGGTAGCCAAGGAGTCATTATCAACGTCGACATGAATGTTAAAATCACCTACAATAATATCTTTATCTGATTTAAGAACTAAACTGGATAAAAACTCTGAGAATTCAGAAACAAATTCAGAATACAGGCCAGGAGCACGGGACACTATAACAAATAAAAGTGGCTCCACACTCTAGTGGCAGCGAAGCCTGTTGTTGGCTACATGCAAATAATTTTCATTCTAAGTTCAATCCAATTTATATATATCATGGTTTGCCCTGGTTGGGGCCGGTTAGGAGGATAGGTTAGATGGTTATCTGCAGCACAGTGCTAGAAGAGGGGTGTGCGATCTCGACAGGTTCAGTAGATCAGCATAGTGATTTAAGGCTCAGTTTTAGTTTTAGTTTTGTAGTTAGACAGGGACTTTTTCTCACTTTCTTATTTTTCTTATTTATCCTAGAAGCACAATGTCTTATATACAAAAGTCAGGCCATATTCGTTTTTTGAGTTGGAACATAAAGGGAATCCATAACCCAGTGAAGCGAAGTAGGGTGTTTGCACATATAAAAACATTAGGAAGTGATATCATGTTTTTACAGGAGACTCAGTTACGATGAAATGAATGCACAAAGCTAAAGAAAGCTTGAATAGGGCAATTATTCTGTCCAAAAAATGAGGATAGAGCATGTGGTACAGCGATTTTGATTAGAAAAGGCATCCCATTCATCCCATCACAGACCATGTGTGACTCCAGGGGTAGATATGTTATTGTGACTGACAAATTGTACGGTACCCAAGTAACATTAGCTAATGTATACGGACCCAACTGGGACAACCCACTGTTTTTTTGACTAACTTTATAGCAGTATTACCAGATCTCAATAACAACCAGTTGATACTAGGGGGCGATTTCAACTGTGTTTTACACCCAAAACTAGACAGATCAAATCCCTGACCTAATAATAAGATCTCAAACTCAGGTGCAGTTATTCAATCAATTATAGACAAATACAGACTTTTTGACCCCTGGAGGAGACACAACCCAACTACTAGGCAATACTCCTTCTTCTCCCCAGTTCACCACTCTTTTTCCAGGATCGACTTTTTCCTTGTAGATAGTAGAACTCTCCCTATGGTCAAGGATAGTGGGTATAACAGCATTGTCATTTCTGACCATGGCCCCATACAGCTGGATATATATTTCCCAGAGTGCATCAGACCACACCGTACATGGCAGTTTGACCCTTTGTTGTGTGGAGTACCCCAGGGGAGTTGTTTGGGATCGTTATTGTACACTATCTTCACTAATGATCTACCACTTGTTCTGAAAGTCGCAAACATAGGAATGTATGCTGATGACTCGACCATATATGCGTCTGCACTCACTACTGGTGAGCTAAATTCAGTTTTGAAAGAAGAGTTAAAAACAGTTGTGGACTGGGTAAATAACAACAAACTTGTTTTGAATGTAGCCAAAACCAACTGTATGGTAATTGGGTCACACCATAACATTAGTAGAAATCCTCACTTTAAATTAAAGAGGTATGTATCAAACAAGTGCAGGTTGACCAAGCTGCTGGGAGTCATCATAGTTGACAAATCGTCTTGGAAAACACATATAAATAAACTTATTAATAAAATGGGAAGTGACATTTCTGTCATTAGAAGATGCAAGGCATGATCACATTCTTGAGGCACATACAGACGTGCATCATCATACACTCATATCTCCACCCTCCTTCACCACAAACTTGGCGTTGTCGGCAGGATTTACACTCCTAAATGGCTGAGACATGTGTTCCTTGTTGGGTTTTTTTGTTCTTTTGTTGATTTCCTGTGTTTTGCTGTGTGTATTAATTTTGTTATTTTTGTATGCAGATCGGAGAGCTTGGAGACAGAGCAGCAGTGGTTCCTAGTGGATCTTCGCGACATTTCTGGTGAGGTATTTACTACAGTTTGGCTTTTTGTGGTGCCGTTGCGACGTGTAGTATAGTGCGTTGTGGTAATCATGGAGGAAGAACTGCAGGGACTTAGAGAGCTGGTTGCACATTTAAAAGCTGATAATGAGCGATTGCGGCAGGGACAGGCTAGCTCTAGTGCTCAACCATCTACCTCTACAGCACCACTGGCTGCCCCTTCCACTTCTAGTCTCCCTGTAGCAGAAAGACTCATATTTGTACCTAGAGATAGGAAGTGTCCCATCTTTAGGGGAAGGACAGGGATAGGGCTGAGTGAGTGGATGGAGGAAGTGCAGGCATGTATGAGGGCTTGGCATCTTTCCCAGTCTGACCAGGCGTTTTTCCTGTTCGACCATCTCGAGGGAGAAGCCCGAGATGAGATCAAGTACCGCTCTGGTGCGGAGAGAGAGGACTCTGCCAGAATACTTGCCATTTTAACGGAGCTGTATGGGTGCTCGGAGTCGTATGTTGCCCTCCAGGAAGCAGCAAGAGGGAGAGACACTTCAGGAGTTCACCCTCGCTCTGATGGGTCTCATGGAGTGGGTGAAGCAGCATGCACCTGTTGAAATGCAAAGGACTGAAGCCCTTCTGGGAGACCAGTTCATTGAGCATGTGCTGAATAGCTCCTTGCTACGTGAGTTGAAGCAGTTGGTGCGTGGGCAGCCCAACTACACTTTGCTTGACGTTAGGGCACAGGCGAGCCGGTGGGAGCGTGAGGGTCTACCCGGCGGTGTGCGAGGCCGCAGTCAATCTGTCCCCTCAGTGTATGGTGTCCAGTATGGTGTTAGAGGCGGCCCCCAGGCTGCTGCTCCTTCATCGGCATCTGAGATGAGTCAGATGAGAGAGATGTTGGCACGTCAGCAAGAGCAGCTTGATCAGCTCATGGGAAGCATCGCACAGCTACCATCAGCACCACCGTCCACCTCATAGTGGCCCCCTAATCTGCCTGTGTTGTAATCAGCCTGTACATTTTGCACGGGAGTGTGATGGGGTGCGTGTTCCTTCTCGCTCACAAGGCCCCTCACGACCCCCATCCAACCTTGATCGGCCGTCTCGTTCTGCTTCGGTGTCGGAAAACCAGTGCCCACAGAACTGCAGGGCCACAGTTTGGGTGGGGCCGCGACTGGCTCAGAAGCTGTTTCAAGCAGCAGTGATGCTGCTTCAAAGCTGATCTCTTCTTGTCTCCATTTGGATGTGGACATGGATGGAGTGAAGATTCCTTGTTTGATAGATACTGGTTCCATGGTGTCTACGATTTCTGAAAGCTTTTTCCACCAGCATCTTGAACCCTGGGGCCAGGAGCACCTCCGCTCATGTCACTGGTTGGAGCTTAGAGCTGCCAACGTTCTGGCGATCCCTTACCTTGGCCACTTGGAGCTTGACCTGTGGCTTTGCGGCAATGGATGCCCCACTGTGGTGTTTTGGTCATAAGGGATCCCCCTGGTGGTGTGCCTGCTCAGGTGCCTGGTGTTTTAGGGATAAACATGCTCCGTAAATGCTACCAAGAGCTCTTTGGGCAGTATGGCACTGCCTGGTTCACTCAGCCCTGTGTCTCTGAGGCTCCTACGCAAGTCATGTTGGCATTGCAAAAGTGTCACCATGCTAGTGCTCAAGCCCCTCGGGACAGTCCAGAGAGGGTGAAGGTCAGAGGTAAGAATGCCTAGCAGATTCCTGGAGGTGTCATGAAGGTCGCGGCCGCCACGTCTTCACAGCAGTACTCAGGCTCTACAGTACTGTTCGAGCCCTCAGACTCTGGCTTGCCAGATGGGTTACTTGCTTCCTCTGCCTTGGTCTGAGTAATCAGGGGCACTGCTTATATACCCATCCTTAATGTTGGCTCCACCGATGTGGTATTGCATCCCCACGCTGCTGTTGGCACATTGGACCATGTAAATGTTATCAGCCTGCCTTCAGGTGTCACTGAGGTACCCTCAGGTGTGGCCACCATGTCCTCACAGACAGCTTCTCCTAGTGTGCAGCAACAAGTGGAGAACTTGGACCTGCCCTCCTTGTCTGCTGAGGAACAGTGTCAGGCGAGGTCGCTGCTGAGGCAGTACACACCTGTCTTTTCTGCTCATGGGGGAGATCTGGGCTGCACAAATCTCATCTCCCATGACATTCCCCAGGTTGACGATACTCCGGTCAGGCAACGCTATAGGTGTATTCCTCCTTTGGAACATGAGGTTGTGAAGGAGCACATTAACCAGCTACTGTCATCACAGGTCATTCGGGAAAGTAGCAGCCCTTACGCGTCTCCCATTGTGTTGGTACGAAAAAAAGATGGTAGTATACACATGTGCGTTGACTACAGACTGCTCAACAGTAAGACCCGAAAAGATGCCTTCCCTCTGCCACGCATAGAGGAGTCTCTGGATGCTTTGTCTGGGGCTTGTTGGTTTTCCACCCTGGACCTGGCCAGTGGTTACAACCAGGTGCCAATTACTGAGGCGGATCGGTCCAAGACTGCCTTCTGCACACCATTTGGCTTGTTCGAGTGGAACAGGATGCCTTTTGGGCTCTGTAACGCTCCCAGCACCTTCCAGACGTTAATGCAGCGGATCTTTGGTGACCAACAGTGCCAGTCGTTACTGTTATATCTCGACGACATCGTTGTGTTCTCCTCCACTGTGGAACAACACCTGGAGAGACTGAAGGTGGTGCTGGGGCAACTTGAACATGAGGGCCTCAAAGCAAAGCTCAGCAAATGCTCTTTCTTCCAGAAAGAAGTACATTACTTGGGCCACGTGATCTCTGGCAACAGCGTCTCCACAGATCCGAGCAAAATTGAAGTGGTAGCCAATTGGCCGATTCCCACTACTGCCTCAGAGTTGCAGTCCTTTCTTGGGTTTGCCAGTTATTACCGCCATTTTGTGGAGTGCTTCGCCAAGCTGGCAGCACCTCTACATAAGGCGGTGGCTGAGTGTGGTGGCGCCAAGACTGGTAAGAAGTATGATCGTGGTGTTCTGTCTTGGACTGACAAGTGCCAACAGAGCTTTGAAGCTTTGAAAGCTAAGCTTACCACTGCATCAGTGTTAGCTTATGCAGATTTTGCCCTCCTGTTCGTTCTCGAGGTTGATGCAAGCCATGGTGGCTTGGGAGCGGTGCTCTCTCAAGTGCAGGATGAGGCCGATAGCTTACGCTAGTCGATGCCTGAGCCCTACAGAACGGAACATGCAGAACTACAGTTCAGTGAAGCTTGAGTTCTTGGCCCTTAAGTGGGCCATGATGGAGAAGTTCCTGCTAAACTGGCTGAGCAGAGGTGGGCAGCCCAGTTAGCCTCATTCGATTTTGAAATTAAGTACCGGTCGGGGAGGAGTAACACCAATGCAGACGCTCTCTCTCGTCAGCACCCTCCTAGCCCCCTGGCCATGGAAGCTATGTTCCCCAGTACTGCCACGTCCAAACCTTTGCAGCAAGCTTTGGGGTTGAGGAAAGCTGAGGCAACTCAAGCTACCATTGCAGCCATGCCACAGCACACCGCCTGTGAGCTTCACACCTCTCAACAGGTTGCTCCTGTCAGACAGGAATTGCCTAGTGTGCTAACTCGTGAAGTTTTGACCCAAGTCCACCAGGAGCATGGGTATCAGGGAGTGGAGCGAACGCTGGGGCTCCTACAGTCTCGATGCTACTGGCCTGGTATGTCCTCGGATGTGGCCCGATGGTGTCAGACCTGTGAGAGGTGTCAAGTGGCCAAAGATGTGCACCCAAAAGCTGGCAGCTATATGGGGCATCTGTTGGCATCACGCCCTAACGAAATCCTTGCCATTGATTACACCACTCTGGAGCCTGCCCAGAATGGTGTGGAAAACGTCTTGGTTCTGACCGATGTTTTCAGTAAATACACAGTAGCTGTCCCCACTCGGGATCAGCGCGCTGCCACTATGGCCTAGGTTCTGGTGTCAGAATGGTTTTATAAGTTCAGTGTCCCTGCTCGGTTACATTCCGACCAAGGCCGGAACTTTGAAAGTTCTCTCATCCGGCAGCTGTGCAACTTGTATGGAGTTGTGAAATCGCGCACTACGCCGTACCACCCAGAGGGGAATGGTCAGTGCAAGCGGTTTAATCGGACGCTTCACATTTTGCTGCATACCCTGCCTGTGTCCCGAAAAAGGGATTGGAATGCGTGTCTACCCCAGGTCCTATATTGCTATAACACAACTCCCCATCAGGCTACAGAAGAGTCTCCCTTTTTCCTGATGTTCGGCCAAGAGCCGAGACTGCTAGCAGACTTCCTGTTGGGTAGAGTTGAGAGTCCTGTTGGTGGGTCTTTTCATGAGTGGGTTCAAGAGCATCAAGCCCGACTGCAGGTAGCGTTTTAAGGCACAAGGGAATGCCTTCAACAGGCTGCAGGTCGCTGAAAGCGGGCCCACTATGAGCATGTTAAAGCTCTGCCACTGAGTGAAGGACAGGTGGTATTTTTGCGTGATATCAGTGCAAGGGGTCCCCACAAGACCCGCGATCGTTGGAGCTGTGTGAGGCATCGAGTGTTGAGGGCACCCAAGCAAGGGGGCGCAGTGTATACTATTGCGCCAGTAGACAACCAGACCAAGGCCAGACAGGTCCACCGCACCATGTGGAAGGGTGTGGTTAGAGTGGACTCACCTGGTAGTGCTTCTTCCCATGATTCGCCACCTGAGGAAGAGCCAACCTCTGAGGATGAGCGCTTCTCTGATTGTGACTTGCTTGTTCTCGGGCAGCCACCTTCTGTGGGTATTTCAGTCATGCCCTCCACCAGTTCTGGCACAGTGACTGGATCTACATCCCAGGTGCCAGTATCTGATCTACATCCCAGGTGCCAGTATCTGATCTGGACTGTCCTCGGTGTGGCCCTTTGACAGCTCCATCTACTGTAGCCTCGACGTCGTTCGCTGTTCCATCAGTCAGTGGTCCTGGCTCAAGCCACGTGGCCTCACGCCGTACCGCACGGTCAACTGCGGGCCACCACTCTAATATACACCATCTCCCACGGCCAGCTAGAGATGTGCCGACTGCTCCTACGTCCAATGCTGTTTCTGCCCTGTTTAGACCCTGGAGCTAGCTTGTGGCATCAGCTTTACTTTGTCCATCGTCGGGATGACGATGCAGAAAGGGGGGGTAGAATGTAGCAGCATAGAAATGGTTGTTCATTTCTTTATGCATTATATTGCTTCACATGACAAGCACCACTGATAGCCAATCAGTGAGGTGAGCTCGGTATAAAGGTGACCACCCTCCCCCCGGTTCTCCCTTTGCGCTCCCACCTGCATCACTTCCGTGTCCGAAGTGTTTGCCTCGACAGGTATGGCTGCTCCCAGCTTCCTCTCGCTAGCTGTTTGGTTGCATTGTTGCATGCTTTAAAGGTCGTAATGTTGTGTTTTGTAGTGCCTGCTTGGGTGCTGCTTCATGCTGCTCGCCATATGTGCCCCCTCATTTAGTTGTGGTAAGTGTCCTCTCTCTCTTGGCGTTATGATGTGTGCTAATATGTGGCTAATGCTAGTGTGGTCAAGGTAAATGCTGGTGACTGCCGGAGATCTCTCCTCCTCCCTCCTCGTGTGTGTGTACACGTGTATCCGCCTTTGATCAAGGGTATGTATGTGTTTTAAATTTAGTTTGCAACCGCATCATTGTTGGCTTTTGGTTTAGAAATGCTAATGTTATGTTTTGGATAGGTATAACTGCATGCCGGCCGCTGTAAACAGCTGATCAGGGCTGCTGCTGCTTTGTCTCCACAAAAGAAGTGCTGGGAATCAACATATACTTACCTCACACGGTGGCACCAAATATGTTGGGGTCAACATATATTTACCTCACTCGGCGGCACCATAAATGTTGGGGTCAACACACTAGGCTTCACACGGAGGTACCAAATATGTTGGGGTTTAATTGTCTATCAGAAATAATTAATAATTATTAGTAATAATTAATAATTATGTTAAATAATGTGACTTAATTAACATTAAATCACCTCGTGGGGCACCATTCCCGTAAAGGGAAAAATGATAGCCAGTTAAAGATATCAGTCTCATAAAATACGCTAAACTATTAATTTGGAGTTTGATTAATAATTAAATTAATGACAACAACCAAAATTAACAGTAACGCCTGAAGGATTTCGGAGTTCTTGAGGCTGACTATTCATTCGCTCTTGTGCAACATTAAACAGACAGCAGGTATGATTCCAAAGAATTATATTTATTCATAAATAAGTAAAGCAAACCAAAACACACAAATTCTAACTAACTATATACAAACTTGGTGTGTATGTGTGTGTGTGTGTGAGAGAGAGAGAGAGAGAGAGAGAGAGAGAGAAAGAAGAGAAAGACAAAGGCGGGTGTGGTGATCAAGGAGCCGTTTGGCCTACAAAACAAAATGGCTGACAACAGAGAACTACCAAAATGGCCGAATCAAGGCTGCTTCAGTTTCGGGGGAGGTGTTTCTCTGACTGTGTGGTCAGGACAAAGACAAAGGAAAAGAAGCGGGAACTTGGAAATGCCTGTTTGGGTGTAGCTCTGTTGAAAGCCTGTTTGTTAATGAGTCTACGTCAATGTGACGTGTGTCAAAACGGTCTGGATTAGTGCAGAGATTGTTTAGTTGCATGCGAGAATCTGTTTGTGAACAGTATTAGCAAACTAAACACTTAGCTGTGGCGAAGCCAACTAATCAATGACCTAACTGCAATCTATCACAACAATAACTCAGTAAACAGCATCAAATCACGTACAACAAGTTAAACAGTCTTGCTTAGCCTGTAAAGCTGTGATAAGCTATGCCCAGTTGTTACATTACCGATCCTTGAATGGATGGAAGAAAGAGTCACTTGGTGGTGGTGTTTTGTTAGCCAGCAGAAGAAGGCTGGGAAGGTGTGGTTTCAGCTGCAGTCTTTGTTCTGTCCTTTGTTCGAAAGGTTCTGATCCGAGGAAGCTGGTCGCTCGGGGTCCTTGCAGAGTTAGACACTGGGTGCTAACTCACTTAGTTCCTTGTTGCTGGAAAGGTGTTAGCTGCTACAGCAGCTGGAGCAAGAAGAGCACGGCTCCACGGCTGGAGCAAAGAGAGAGTTCTGTGGAAGGGAGCAGATCTTGTACAGATGCCTGTGACATCACAGAGTCACATGTTACTGTAAAAGGTCTTGTCCAATTAAGTTTTGGGACTTGAGTCTCACTGAGGTGTGAGGTGAGATCTCCTGTGGAGATGGGTGTTGCATAGCCCTCTTTGTTTGAAGACAAGGAGCCTGCAGAGGAAAAAGCCTTTAAATTGTCCAGTGATGATTTTACCAAATGATAAATCATCTGTGGTCCTGTGAATCCCAACGGAAGCTTGCTGCTGCATTGTCTCCGCAAAAGAAGTTTCGCTGCTGTTTGTTTTCCAAATAGACTCTTTGGTTGCTGCTGTCTACACGGTGTCCTCCTCGCTGTGCATGACTGCTGCTTATACAGCGGACTTAATATGACTTTTAAATCTGGTTTAATCTATTCTTGATTTGTGTGAGTGAAGTGTGGGTTACACTTATTACACTTATTTTTGAGTCATTTGTATATTATTTGAGTTATTTGTATAGGTTTATTTCTATATTTCCTTTGTTTATATTGATTTTGACAGCTTTGTCGCCTATTTAATTGACTTTGCTGAGTGAGTTAATTTGAGAAATTTTCTGTTAGATATTTGTTTGGGCTTTGGGGTTTTGTTTCTTTGATTTGGTTTGCCATAAGTTTTAATTGGAAAATTAATATTTTGCATATTTTGTGCAGGTTTCTAAGACAGAAACCTGTCCATTAGTTATATATTTTGTTAGTTTCGTTTCGTTTGTTTTTCCTTGTGTTGTGGCAACCCCACTAATTTGTTTTATTCCCCTTTTCAGTTGCTGAAGGCTGGTGGTGGTGCCAGTGATTTGGGTGGTGGTGTCCTCCCATTTTGTGTGCTGTGCTCCCCGGGACTGGTTACTCCACAGAGTGTGAACTGTGATGGAAAATTCTGGTATTTCTGCATGTTTTGTATAAGGTAACTATGACGTATGATGTGTGTTGCTCATTTAACCCCTACTGTGACAGCAGTGAGAGACACCAAGGTCACGAGCCAGGGAGGCTCAGACACCAAGATTATGAGCCAGGGAGGACAACAAGTGTCCTTGTTAGTCTCGAGAGATGTTGTGTTTTAGGAATGTCAAGGCGCCACAAATTTTGACTGTTGATGTGCATGTGTTATGGGAACTATAAAGATAGCAGGATGAGAAGTCTTGCTAGGCATTCACTGACTGACTGTTCATGCGGTTGTATGTTTGAGTGTCTCCATTCATGAATGCTTATTAAAACTCAAGAAAGACAGCCGACGTGTGAAGACTTTTTCTTTAAACTGTTCATTAAATAGTTGTTTTGCCACCACAGAACGTCACGTGTGTGTGTGTGGGTGATTACATTGTTTCCTTATTATTTTGGTGGATCACTTCTCCCTATCACTAGCTCTCGTCCACCCAGCATTGCTCAGCTCCTAATAAGTTCAATTTCCTCTCCCTGTATGAATGGACTTTGAAACTTTTAATATTGTTTAATAAAAATATTGTTTTTTTTTACAACTTGGAACCTTGTTGCAAGCTCATTTGAGTATAACGAACCTGTGTGTCCTTAGTGTTAAAAGGGCAATAATAATGATAACCGAGTTATTGTTGTGATTGTTTGGTTTGCTAATGTTTTCACAAAACATCTTGCATGCAACTGAAAATCCTCTGCATTGATCCAGACCGTTTGCAACACGTCACATTTACACAGTCTCATTTAAATTTGATAAAGTATGTATAAAGACAGTAGAAAATATAATAAGAACTTGTAAAAATAAACCACCAGGCATTGACAACCTTGATGGTAAGATGTTAAAACTGGTCGCAGAGGAAATTGCACCTCCCATCTGTCACATCATAAACATGTGTATTGTCAACTGTCTGTGTCCACTACTTCTATACTACTACTACTCCACCACTACCACTATGAAAGCGAGCCAAGATAATTCCACTACCAAAAAACAAGAAACTGCAATTTTCAGAAGCAAACAGTTGTACTATTAGCCTTTTACGTGTACTAAGTAAAATAATGGAATGTGTAATATTTGAACAAATTACAAACTACCTGTCCTTGAATAATTTAATAACAGACTTTCAACACGCATATCGTAAGGGTCACTCCACAACATCAGCTCTAACTCAAATGACAGACAACTGGCTAAGGGAAATAGATAAAAAGAAACTGGTTTTTCAGTTTATCTTAGGAACATGAAAAAATGTTTCAATCATGCCAGGATTAGTGATTGCTGCAAAGTGTTCACTCCTTGTGATGCATTCTCTGCGGCAGTTTTCCTCCTGATGATATATCTCTAGCCTCCCCAACGATGGTAGCACCGAATCCCATTCTGTGCAGCAAAATGATTCCACCTCCGTAGGCATAGGTTGGCAAGCCCCGCAGCTACACCACCAATCCTCCCCTGACCTCCATCTCCCCTCGACCCCTTGCTGTTCCGCTGCCTTGGAGGATTCAGCCTCTCTTCTCGCCCGCTCAGCATCCAACACCTGGAGTTCCTTATCTGTATGCTCCGGCTCAAACAGGTATGGCTCTGGATCTGTGTCCGCTACAAGAAACTCTTCAAAATCGTGTTCAAAGTCGTCCATTGCAGCTACTATATTCCGGAGAGTTTTGTTTACAGGCTACGTCTGTGCCTGTGCCTGCTCACCGGTGTATCCCTCCGCGGATTACAGTGCAGGACGTAAACACACTATAGTTCCATGTATCAAACTTCTTCTAAAACGACTAAAAAGGACTCTAGTTTTTTGATGGGCCCTAGGCATTTTTGGGGTATTTTTACTGCCTTTACTTTTAAGCTCATATCACAGTCATTATAAAGGCTACATACACATGCTACATCTTGTTTTTTTCAGGACAATGAGGGCTATCCAGATTTGCCATCATTTCATGTTCTTCTATGTGCCTGTGTTTTATATACAAAGCTGTATGAAAGCTCTGTTATACATAATTTTAGTGTAACTTTATCTTTTTTTTTGCTGTGAAAACACTGGACTACCAACAAGTGCTTGGTCTTGTCGGAAAGCTAAAATTCCGCTGTTTCACGTGGCTTCTCACTATGACGCACGGTCATAGAGAAAATCAACAGAGAAGAACAGGTGTGAATTTGGACGCACTTTGTGTCGTTCGGGCCCATAGGGTTAATGTTTATTTTAAATGCATGTGCAGAAATGTCAGCTTCAGGGTTTCTGTAACGTTTATTTGTTCACTTTTACGGAGCAGGCTACTGACACCCTATAGACTTCAATTGTATTCGCTAAGCTAAACTGCAATGCTAACCGCTGAGACCCAGCCACTGGACATACAGACATAAAAAAGATATTGATCATGTTGTCTCACTATGAAAATGAGAGAGAAAGGGCATAACTCCCAAATCGTCGGAGTATTCTTTTAAAATGCATAAAAATCTCAACTGGTTCATGGTAAAAGACAGATTACTTTATTCGTCGTCGTCCTCCGCTTATCCAGGTCCGGGTCGCGGGGGCAGCAGCCTCAGCAAAGAAGCCCAGACAGTCCTCTCCCCAGCCACTTCCGTCAGCTCTTCCGCGGGAACCCCGAGGCGTTCCCAGGCCAGCCGGGTGATGTAGTCCCTCCAGCGTGTTCTGGGGCGGCCCCGAGGTCTCCTCCCGGTTGGACATGCCTGAAATACCTCCCAAGGGAGGCGTCTGGAAGGCATCCTTACCAGATGCCCGAACCACCTCAACTGGCTCCTCTCGATGTGGAGGAGCAGCGGCTCTACTCCGAGTCCCTCCCGGATGTCTGAGCTCCTCACCCTATCCCTAAGGCTGAGCCCAGCCACCCTGCGGAGGAAACTCATTTTGGCCGCTTGTACTCGCAATCTCATTCTTTCGGTCACTACCCAGAGCTCGTGACCATAGGTGAGGGTTGGAACTTTACTTTATTCGTTATTAATATTTGTAAGAAATGTATCCACATCCAAAACCCTGCAAGTTCTACACAGAGAACCATATTATAGTTCGAACAATCATAGCTCTACTACAAGACATGCAGCCAGAGGAAATTTTTCACTGCCAAAAATAAACACAAATTACTATAAAAGAGCGGTGATGTACAGAGCCGTGTATGCATGGAACTTAGTCCCCAAACACTTTGATCAAACTATTAGCATAAAAGAATTACAATTGTCAGTGAAGATATATCTCTTAAATGGATACATAAAACTTATTGAATTATTATTAAATAAATATAGAACACTAAAGATATAGAATAAAATTATACAGCAAGGAATAACAACTATTAAGTAATAAATATAGAATACTAAAATATATAGAATAACAATTATAAAATAATGGATATTAATTATTAAATATATGTAAAAACATTAAATATAAACTAAGAATAGATATAGAATAGAAATTATACAACAGTTAGTTCCGGCCCTGCAATCTGATTGGTCGAGAGACAGTAAAACCGTGATGATGTTGGAGTACAACATCACGGTTATTTCACTCTGTATGTATCACTCCGCCTCACAGCTGATTGCAATCAACAATCAAATCAAAACTGACGGTTAGTGTCAGTTAGGTCAGCAGTTGCGTTGTAGGCTAATTAATTCATCCACTGTCAAACAGCCAAAAATATGGATTTATTTCCTAAAATAAGTTTTGAATTGAACTATGAATGGTCATCAGAGGAAGATGAGGGAGAGGAGAAGCTGAATCCATCTGAGCACACATCCAGGTTTGTCAGTGTTTCATCAGCGGAGCTCAATGACTTGGAGAACATACTGTCAGATCAGAAGACAGAGTCGGCTGTGCCTGTGAAGCGACAGTCCACCATGCAGTCACCAGAGACTTATTTCACCAGCTGCACAATTAATGGAAACGTGCAGATAAATGTGTATAAAGAGTAAGTGCCTGGCGCACCATGTCTGCGTTACATAGCAACGGTGACAGCGGAGTCCTGAGGGAACTATTTTTGTTGGCGGAAGACAAATAAAATGCTTAAATTATCTATTTGTCCTCATTTTTCAACATTTCTTAATCAGCCTTGCTTATTTAACTGTTGAATTGTTGTATAAAAGCAATATCACACTCGAGCTCGTGATGTTGTACTGTGATATCGTCACGGCTGTGATTCGGCCGAAGACAATCACAGCCGTGACGATATCACAGTACAACATCACGAGCTCGAGTGTGATATTGCTTAATTATAAAATATAGCAAATGGAGTGAGAATCTAGAACCATTTACCAGCTGAGATTGACGGCCGTTGGGATAAATTACGAAAACTTTACTTTGTATGAATTATTTTTTTTGTTTTTGATGCTAGTTGTAGAATGTATGAATATGTATTGTATTGTATTGAATGCATCTAAACAGTCGCTGAGAATCTTTGTTGCTTGGTGCGTAATGTATGAATATGTAATGTGTTGAATGTATCTAAACTGTCACTGGGAATTTTTGATGCTAGGTGCAGGATGTAGGAATATGTACACTATTGAATGTATCTAAACAGTCACCGGGATGACTATAACCTCAATAAGAGTGTCAAAAGTAGCATTGGTCTTATTGAGCAGTAATCTAAAGTATATTTTGTCGTTTAATTTTGCTTAGTTTCATTTCTTTTTATTTTTCTTTTCTTGTTTTTTTTTATTTATAATTTATAATATATATTTATATTATGCTACCTCTTTATGTTTGTTTTTTAATTTTTCTGTTGTAATGTACTGTATTTTATATGTCAGACCCCAGGAAGAATAAACAAATAAACAAACAAACAAACAAACATAGACTCATTTACAAATAGGCTTTCAACAGAGCGACACCCAAAGAGGCAACTCAAAGTCCCGCTTCTTTTCCTTTGTCTTTGTCCTGACTACAAGACCTCCCCCGATTTGAAGCCAGCTTTGATTCGGCCATCTTGTAGTTCTCTGTTGTCAGCTATTTTGTTTTGTAGGCCAAACAGCCCTTTGATTACCATACCCGCCTTTGTCTTTCTCTCTCTCACTCTCTCTCTCTCTCTCTCTCTCTCTCTCTCTGTCTCTCTGTCTCACACACACACACACACACACACACACACACCAAGCTTGTATATAGTTAGTTAGAATTTGTGTGTTTTGGTTTTGCTTTGCTTACTTTATGAATAAATTTTTTTTTTTTGGAATCATACCTGCTGTCTGTTTGATATTGCACAAGAGTGAATGAAAAGTCAACCTCTGCTGCGTCAAAACTCTGAAATCCTTAAGGCTATGGTTATGGTTATTAATTTAATTATTGATCAAAAATTCCAAATTAATAGTTTAGTGTATTTTATGTCTGACGGCCCTACTAATGTGTCTGTTTCTTCACAGCAATCTTTTTCCTTGTGACTGGAGAGGCGGACCGTCAGATCTTCCTGGCCACACCTGAGGGTGTGGTCTCACCTTATAAAATGGTCTCCTTTGTCATCCTGCTCTCTCTCTCTTTCCCCTGACTGAGTAGCTGACAGCCACATGGCCAACATGGTGTAGTTTGGTTTTCCTTTGTTCTGTTTTACACACATACATACATACACACTGCAGTCACTCACACCATTTCGACATGCATTATTTCTGCTTTTGGAGTATGTTTAGTTAAATAAACTACCTCTGTCCCATGAAATGGTTGTGTAGACTCTCTTTTGTTGCAAACTGTGAGTCAGGTTTGTAACAAATGGGGGCTCATCTAGGAGAAATTGTCTACTATGATGAATAACAGTGACTGTTGTTGTATTTTGTAGCAGTAGCCTAAATTTAAGCATTAAAGTTGGAGGTGAAGTACATGTTGGAGCATAACATTGCAGAGCCATCTTCTTCTAGCTGGGCTTCCCCATGTTTGTTGGTCAGTAAGCCAGATCAAACATTTAGACCATGCACAGATATTTGACAAGTCAATAAAATCACTAAGCCAGACTCTTACCCACTTCCTCGTGTGGAGGATTGTGTTGATCAAGTGAGCACAGCAAAATTTGTCAGTAAGCTTGATCTTTTAAAGGGCTACTGGCAAGTGCCACTGTCGAAGTGTGCTCGAGACATTGCTGCGTTCATTACTCCCTCAGGTCTTTATTCTTATATCGTCATGCCATTTGGGTTGCGGAATGCCCCAGCAACTTTTGAATGGTTAATGAATAAAGTTGTAGGAGGGTTAGAGGGGTGTGCAGTATATTTAGATGATGTTGTGATCTACAGTGACACATGGGGTGAGCATGTAGAATGCATCCGAGCTTTGTTTGACCGCCTGGTGTGGGCAAATCTTAGTGTAAACCTGGTTTGAGTTTGCTCGGGGTACAGGTCAGGGGCAGGGCCAACCCACAAAAGTCCTCGCCATCGATCAGTTTCCTACTCCCTCCACAAAGAAAGAGCTGATGCGCTTTCTTGGCATGGTAGGTTACTACCGAGGGTTCTGTAGAATCTTCTCCACAGTTGTTGCACCTTTGACTAATCTTTTGAGTTCAAAGGTAAAGTTTGATTGGACCCCTCAATGTCAGTGTGCTTTTGAACATGTCAAAAATCTGATCTCCTCTGCTCCTGTCTTGGCAGCTCCCCACCTGGATGAACCTTTAAAGCTGCAGGTAGATGCCAGCAATGTGGGAGCTGGAGCTGCACTTTTACAGACAGGTCCTGATGGCACTGACCACCCAGTAAGCTTTTTCTCGAGGAAGTTCGACTCTCACCAGTTGAACTACTCTATTGTAGAAAAGGAGGCACTGGCTCTCATTTGGGCTCTGCAGCATTTTGAGGTTTATGTGGGTGGAGGTAAATCTCTAGTAGTTTATACAGACTATAATTTCTAACTATGAGACTGATATCTTTAACGGGCTATCATTTTCCCCTTTTTGGGAATGGTGCCCCACGAGGTGGTTTAATGTAAATAAAGTCACAGTATTTAACATAATCAGTAATTACTATTAATGATTTTTAATTATTTCCGATAGCCAATTTGATACTTAAATTGGAGATCTATTTCAAGGTCAGGCCTGTGTTTAGGCTTAAGTCCCAACCAGTGGTACTGCCGTGTAAAACATAGCACTGGTGCCTAGGTCACAATACATAGTATCCCCTTTTTTATACAGTAGTATCACCAGAATAATTTACAACATTAATGGTGCCCCTTGGTGAGGCCTAATATTGTTGTTCCTAACATAAATGGTGCCTCTGTGTGATGCCTAAAATTGTTGTTCCCAACAGAATTATGCAAACAATAACTTCTGTTGTAGAATTAAGAGACTCAAAACACAGGATTAGACATTTTGAGGGTCTACTCGCAAGAAAGCCAAAAAATTAGCACATCATGATAATTTATAGTGTCTGACAAACAAGCAGCATCAGTTGATACACCTACAGCTCTCCAGTACACATTAAAATGTGTCTCCCGTCACTAAAGCTACTGTTTTTCTGTTATTCAGACAATCAGCTCCGAGACCAATTGCTTCTCCTCAAATAACCAGAAGCCAGAATCTGGCCAGATCATTTAGCTGAAGTTCCGTTAGGATAATGAAACTCAGCGTAAGTTCAATCAAGAAGACTTTCTTTGTGCTCATTCATTCACAACATATCTATCCCACTGCTTCCTCTGGTTAGCTGACTATGGGTGTTCACTCTTTTACTTAGGCTTAAGTCCCAACAGATGGTGCCGCCGTGGAAAACATAGCACTGGTGCCTAGATCACAACAAATAGTATTCCCTCTTTTACAGTATCACCAGTATAATTTACAACATTAATGGTGCCCCTTGGTGAGGCCTAATATTGTAGACCCCTATACCGGAATAAACTGTGTGTTCTGGTCATCACTTACATAAGTTTCACCTTCCTTTATGACACGTTCTGTTTTTTCTCTCATATCTTTAAAATTACAGAGAAGCAGTCATTGGCAATTTTAGAAAAGTTTAGATCTCAGAGACCCTGCAACAATGCTCCGGTAGACATCCTGTAGCCACTTGTTAGCAACCACCTTTTTTAAGACACGTAAAAGCATGAAAATTGACAGTGGGGTATTTACTGATGCTTTTATGTCATAGCACAAAAGGTGAAAGTCTCTTAAGCAGACCTTACTGAGAACTTCTTACCAAATTCAAAAACCTTCAAGACGAGGAAACCAGGAGTGCCAACATGGTAACTCATGTCTGCATTTAGGAACTGATCCCTGCAGCTCTCCATTAAAAGCAGTTAAATCAGAGTTGTAAACAAGAGTAGCACAGAAACATGGAAAGTTTGAACACGTACAGATTCAGATATTGAATGCCATGCGATGCAATCAAAAGCACCAGAAAAAACAAGTGGAGTCTGAGTTAAGATAGTTTTGAACTAGAGCTGCTGAATGGATCAAAGTCTGAAATTGAACTGCTTAAAACTGCTGCTGATTTTATTCAACAAGTTCCACAAAGGTCCTCTTTTATTAGTTATTTGTTAATGTTAACTCCTTTTTTATGATGTAAACCCATCCACCTCTGACTGTAACTTTCAGTTCATTAATGATAATAATGATCTTTAGTGCCTTCAGAGCCACTGTTTCAGAAAAACAAGTGTTCTGTAAACTTTAAGTTTTATGGTGAATGCTGTAGATTTTTATTCAGCTCGTCAGATAATGTGAGAGTGGAATTATTCTGTTATGGAGGTGAAATCGACCCTCGACTGACAATGAGTAATGAAAGTTAGTAGAAAATACATTTAAGCGATAGTAACCTCAGCCCTCGTTTCACAGAATGAGAAATACTACATAAAGGAGATGCTTCCCGATAAACATGCTAATAGTGTCATATTTTATGGAATATTCTTAATCGTCCTTCACCAACAAAGCTGACATTGCTCCATATTTTTTTCCCTCACTGTCCTCCTGAGCTCTGACACCGCTCTTCAATCTTTCATGTCCTTAGTAATATCTCTTTTTCATCTGTCTTTTATATTTGATGGAGGGTGAAAAGGCAGTGGCAGACTGTGAATGAGGAGCTCCATTTTCAATCTTCGCCTGTTGACTTTGAAGCAATCCTTTTAAAAGGAAGCAAAGTGGAAATGAAAGCAGAAAAATATAAAGAAGGAAAATGTGTCAAAGGGAGAGGAGAGGAAGTCATCTGAATGGAGTCAGACTGGGAGGCTTATTGACTAGAGATTAAAGGGATCAAAATGATTTTATTTACACACTGAACATGAAGAGAATGGATGCAACATTACAGAATGTTAAAAATAAAGATGCTGAAATGTTTCATGACCTTTCTGCTTTGATGCTTCACTTTAAACCACACAGAAGTCTTTATATGGACAAAATCATAACTACTGAGCCTGCACGTCAAAAGGTAAATGGACTTATATTTGTATAGTGCCTTCCCAGTCTTATGACTTCTTGAAGCGCTTTTTACATGACATTCACACTGGTGGCCAAGGCTACTGTATAAGGTGCCACCTGCTACTCAGTTAACCCTTTAGAAATGGACATCCCTGGGAGATCACTGTTTGCATGATCCTGTCTATCTAAAATAAGAACCATAATAGATGGAGCATTCATTCTTTTTACAGCAGAAAGCTAAAGTTTCTGTCATCATTGTCAGGACATCATGACCATACATTACTTCACTGTACGTGCCATGCAAATGTGGTATTTAGCCATGAATACGCTGGTGTTTCCTCATAATGGCCGTGAGAGTTATAGTGTACGTGATCTGACATAAACATATTTCAATCAGCAGAGACACATTTTTATAGTAAAAAGAATATTTATTAACATGTGCAACATGTGGTCTGGCAATTAGACCCCGGAGAGATGGTATGATTTGGAGAGTGATGAATCCATAGCTGAATATGGAACCCCCCCAAAAGAAGAGTAAGAGGGGAGAGGGACAACCGACCAATTGACATGAGGTGATCTTTACCTTACCAGCAGGCAACAGGCTTCTAATAAATAAGTAAAGAGAAAATTACAGGGAGATGCGCAGCTAAAGAAACACGCATAAAGCAAAATGTGAAAGACTATGGAATGGATATGTGCATAGTTAAGTATATGACAGAAATAAGCCCTGAATGAGATAGTACAACTCTGATGAGAATGAGAATGGAATGACAGCTAGGGAGCCACCAACTAGTAGATGATGATAGATGCGAAGTAAGTGTTGAAAAAGAAAGCAGGAAGGAAACATGTTGAGGTCTAGCCACCAAATTATATAAAAGCCAGAGATGATGTAAGCTGTGACAAGAGAAATGATGGTGTAGGAGCAATACCTTTAGAGACCATTTACCTAACCAAACCTAAATTAAGATCAGAACATTCTCGGAACCCATTGGCTGTATTCAGCGTCTGACTTCTGGCAGACAGCGATACAGCCTCTGGAGGCAGACCCCCGATTTTTTGGCATTCCGGTTTGATTTGGGCGGAGGAGGCGAATTTCCGTTTCCAACTTCCGTTTATATATAAGTAAATATGCTGAACCATTGTGATGGATTCAGAGTTTGCAGTGACGCGAATTATGTTCCGCCTCGTTATTTCACCGCACGGACTGTGTAACCTGGCAACAATTGCAGCCGGCTCAAACGTGATTGGTCAATATCACGTGTACTACAAACAGCCTACAACCGGAAACCAGGGCTCTTCCGCTCTTCTTCCGGAGGCAAGATCTCCGGGGTTTGCCTACAGACTCTACATTCACTGAATGTAGATAAGATCAGAATAACTAA
This sequence comes from Epinephelus lanceolatus, assembly GCF_041903045.1. Taxonomy (NCBI): domain Eukaryota; kingdom Metazoa; phylum Chordata; class Actinopteri; order Perciformes; family Serranidae; genus Epinephelus; species Epinephelus lanceolatus. The sequence goes on from NC_135749.1 coordinate 40,163,892, forward strand.
GTCTCCTATTTGACATCAACTCTTGTGACAACACAGTGAGGGAAATTCTTTACCTACTTTCTTAGCAGCGTTGAATCAGGCAAACGCTTCTCGGAGGACCCCTGGACTGTTACTTTGCGGCTCCCAGACTTCCCAGCAGAATGAAATCAGCTGGAACACAGTGGTGGAGGAGTGGTTAAGCCTGAATGCGACGTCCTTCAGGTGGCGCTCAAACGTCGGTTCTCTTAAGCTGCAGAAAGTCTCTTGGTTTGGCAGAAGAACCACTGTGACAAGTGGCTGGCAGCCGCTGGCTCCTATGAATCTTTGATGGAGTTGCAGGTCAAACGGTAGCTTATCTATTTAGCTGTGGCTACTCACTTATAATGAGGTTGAGGTTGGTTGGCCGTTTGATATTATTATCAAAGTTATTATCAACGCGTAGAAAAAATGTTGCAATCGGCTGGCTTTGTTGCTTCAGGCATAATGTTACTGAAGGCACAGACAAAAAGAAAGAAGCCTCAGGACAGACAAAACAATCTTGGACGTAAAACTTAAAAGATTAAAATAATTTCGACCGTAAGAAAAGAAAGAGTTATGCAGGAACTGAGTTTAAGAGCGTAACGGGTTCAGGCATAAAGAGAAAGTAAGAGTAAAGTAAAAAGTAAGGAAAGTGCGGAGATGCGCCGAGCTCAATAGTTTTATCCCACCAGCTTGAGGGGGCGTGTCTCTTAGTTTAGACATTACTGTATTTTGGAGGAAACTTAATGAACTTTAATGAAACTTTATTTTGTGAGACTTTAAAAATTAAATTTAATATGATTATTATACTGCATATATCAGTGGAACACAAGTGTTTTGTGCACAAACACTACAAACTAGTCTGCAATTGCATCAACAAACTAAATGAGAAAGCACATATTAATAAAGACAAGCTGATTAATCAATCCAACTATATTTTAACTCGAAATATAATATGGGATTCCTTACGGGAACCCTTTTTAACTATCGTCTCAAGATGGCAGTATGACTCCATGCTAAATGAGGGATTAAACACGTGAATTATAATTCGCTCATACTGTGACCTACAAGAATGAAAGAAAAAAATCAAACTAACAAACAAGGATAATGCACAGTTACAATGTTAGAACATGGATAAAATGTATAGTTTTACTTTCAAGAGACATTTCAAGTTGGTTACAAACTTAGTCTCTGCATATGCAAACATATGAATGCATACTGAATTTACGACTCACACATCTGTTTTTCTTATCTCAGTTTCACTCGGATGAGAGCCGGGGTGACACCCAAAGATGTGACAAAAAGGGGAGAGGATGTGGTGCACTTAAAAGCATAGTTAATGGACTGGCAGTTAATCTGGCTGTGTTGTCAACAACCCTGGATTTTTCCAGGATGTTAAATACTTTCTTAGCAGCGGGGATCAGGTGAAGTTCCTCTTGGGGCCCCGGACTGTCGCTTCGCAGCTCCCGGCCTTTCCAGCAAAATGAAACCGGCTGGCACACGGCGGTGGAGGAGCGGTTGAGTCTGTGATGTCCTGTAGGTGGCCCCCAACCTTGTTTTCCTTGCACTGCAGAAAGTCTTTGGATTTGGCACACGAACCACTGTGACTAGTGGCTGGCAGCTGCTGGTTCCGATGAATCTGGGGTGAAGAGGTCGGTCGACAGGCCCTGGCCTACTTTGTTATAATTACTCACTTATAATAATGGTGAAAACAATATCGTTGGTCGTTCAATATTGTTATCAAAGTTATTATTAACGCGGAAAATGTTGAAAACACTGAAGATAAAAGAAAACTGGATAAGCAAAATATAAAAGTTTGATCGTGAGCACGAAAGAGTTACGCAGGAACCGAGTATAAAAACGTAACTGGTTAAAACATAAGATACAGCAGAAGCAAATAGACAAAAGGAAAAAAAAAAAACAGTGTACGCAGAACATAAAAGCAGGAGAGACTAAGATACTAAAAAGAAGAGGAGCAACAAGAGCAAGAATATAAGAGAACAAGAGAACCAGACTGCTGAGCACACTGGGTTTTATCTGGCCAAAGTGGGCAGGTTTGATAAGGCGGCCTCTTTAGTGGTAAAATAGGTCCATTATTTTATATTGGAGGAAACTCAATGCTTCTAAGTATACTAGGTCGTATACTTTGATATGTTATGCGTGAAGGACACATTCTCTTCCCATTATGGTCAAACTCAATTCTTAACATCCAATTAACATTAAAACAATTATTAAGGAAACAAATGTATAATTTCACTCCCAGAGACATACTAAGTCTCTGTTACGACCGACATAAGACAATCAACATCTGTTCAGTCCCCCCCCCCCCCGTTGTCAATGAGAGGGAGTGATCCCCGGGGTGGTGCAAGGGGACATCATGGGACATCTTAGAAAGCATTGTCTCAACATCCTGAGTGGACTGTTAATCAAGGTGCGCTGCCCCCTGGGGGGGGGGGGTTAATGACCTAAAGAGCCTTGAAGTACCTCAATTGAACTCTTTACCCCCCTTTTGGCACCCGGATGTCTGGAGGGGGCATCCCTCCTCACCGGAGTAAGCTCGGGGGCAGGGTAATAAACATCTGACCCTCCTTGTGGCCTTCTCATTGTCTATTTACTTGTAGTCCAGAATCTGGAGAGTTTAGGAAGGCTGTATGCTCCTACAGCCCCCCACTCGATTCCAATGTTGACTGTCCAGGGAACCTTGGATCGCCCAGATGGTGCACATTGAGGGGCAAACCAGATGAAAAGTTGGAAGGCAGTAGCTCACAGTGATCAGAGTTGATGTCGTATCTGATGAACTAAAATAGGGTACTCGAGGGTTAGGCCATGTGAGGTGATGGCCAAGTCATGTTACAGGGTTCACTACTTAGAAAGCCAATTCCAAGATGGCCGGGGCCAGGAGAGTACCAACTCCATTGTAGTCCCTGTCTTCCTCAACCTCCTGCAGTTCAGTTGAGTGTCTGTCTTTCCGTGACTTCCTGGATTTAGCTAAGGTTTCTAGACCTTTGTGACGTTTGTTTAGTTTACATTGTAGAGCCTGGGAGCATTTAATATAGAAGAAAGCTATCCCGAAGGTCAGGAAGTATCCTAGGGCTATCGTGACGGCAAGTATGGTGTTGGGGGTCGACCATGCATGGTTGATGGGTGGACTATGGATCTGGCTAGATGAGGCAATCTCCTTAAGCACGTCATCAACTGGAGTTACATGAATCGTTTGAGTGCCTTTATATTGTACCTGAGTCACTGTGTCTGGATCTAACTCCAAGGTGTGTTTGCTGAAGAACTCTATATGTAAAATGGCATTCTCTGGTACAGTAATCCACAGCATCTGGCTGGGCAGTGCAATGCGGGTAGCGGTGTCATGTTGATCGTACGTTAGAACAGTAGTGCTAGCTGGAGTGTTGACTAGCTAGTGGCCTCCTACAGCCTGAGTGTTGGTGACCTGAGATCAGGGTGTTACCGTTGTTGGGCACCGGGCATCAGGTGCCATGGACTTGAGGCCACATATCTCATCCGTGCTATCACAGATAAACGGCTTACTGGGACATAAATAATGGATATCCTTGGTCAGGGTGCACATGCACAAATTTGGGGCTAGGTATAGGTCCAGGCTGTTGTCATGGTAAGCGATGACTGGAGGGGTCTGCACTTAAACGTGCATGTCACCCTACCAGAATACGGCATTTACTACATCCTTTAGCCGATATATGTTTTCAGAGGCCACGATTGGCAGATTGATAATAAAGGCCAATTCTCTGTCTTCAGGACTGACTTAGATTGGGACCGCATTACCTAAAGTGTAGGCCAAACGGGCTTGAAGGGGAGTGACCTGACCTCGAAAAGTCGCAGTTAGGAGACTCTGTACCAGAGAAAGAGGGACGAGATATGGAGGAATCCTACCTATAGCTAAGCTGTCCACAGAGGATCCAATATCTCGCAGCATGTCTGACATCAATGCGCTAACGAGTTGTGTATGAGCATAATCAACTTGCAAGACAGAGAGGAGAGAGTTAACCACACAAAGTGTTTTGTATAATGTCTCACCATGGGTGTTTACTGCTAGGACGGTGCCTCGCACTGTCTGTCCTATGGTTTGAAGTTGGCTTTGTTGTTGGTTAATTTGTGCTCTGATGTCTGGAATTTCGGCCTGGAGTTCGCCTATGTGGTGCTTAACGGTGGACAGACTTACTGCATTGACTGAGGAGAGTCCAATGCTGAAAAGAGAGCCGACAGCAGCAGCTGTGGTTAGCAGCCCACTAATAAACTGTTTGGATCTCTTATTGTGTCCACCTAGTTCTGATTGGGTGATTGTGAACTTCTGTAGCTGCTGCAACATGTGGGTTGTGTCTGCCTCAGTGTGGCGTATAACCTCCCTGTTCCAGCTCGTGCCAGTCCAACTGGTTAGCTGAGCTGTGACAGGGATGTTCTTTTTACATACAGTACAGGCCAAAAGTTTGGACACACCTTCTCATTCAATGCGTTTTCTTTATTTTCATGACTATTTACATTGTAGATTCTCACTGAAGGCATCAAAACTATGAATGAACACATGTGGAGTTATGTACTTAACAAAAAAAGGTGAAATAACTGAAAACATGTTTGATATTCTAGTTTCTTCAAAATAGCCACCCTTTGCTCTGATTACTGCTTTGCACACTCTTGGCATTCTCTCCATGAGCTTCAAGAGGTAGTCACCTGAAATGGTTTTCCAACAGTCTTGAAGGAGTTCCCAGAGGTGTTTAGCACTTGTTGGCCCCTTTGCCTTCACTCTGCGGTCCAGCTCACCCCAAACCATCTCGATTGGGTTCAGGTCCGGTGACTGTGGAGGCCAGGTCATCTGCCGCAGCACTCCATCACTCTCCTTCTTGGTCAAATAGCCCTTACACAGCCTGGAGGTGTGTTTGGGGTCATTGTCCTGTTGAAAAATAAATGATCGTCCAACTAAACGCAAACCGGATGGGATGGCATGTCGCTGCAGGATGCTGTGGTAGCCATGCTGGTTCAGTGTGCCTTCAATTTTGAATAAATCCCCAACAGTGTCACCAGCAAAACACCCCCACACCATCACACCTCCTCCTCCATGCTTCACAGTGGGAACCAGGCATGTGGAATCCATCCGTTCACCTTTTCTGCGTCTCACAAAGACACGGTGGTTGGAACCAAAGATCTCAAATTTGGACTCATCAGACCAAAGCACAGATTTCCACTGGTCTAATGTCCATTCCTTGTGTTTCTTGGCCCAAACAAATCTCTTCTGCTTGTTGCCTCTCCTTAGCAGTGGTTTCCTAGCAGCTATTTGACCATGAAGGCCTGATTCGCGCAGTCTCCTCTTAACAGTTGTTCTAGAGATGGGTCTGCTGCTAGAACTCTATGTGGCATTCATCTGGTCTCTGATCTGAGCTGCTGTTAACTTGCGATTTCTGAGGCTGGTGACTCGGATGAACTTATCCTCAGAAGCAGAGGTGACTCTTGGTCTTCCTTTTCTGGGTCGGTCCTCATGTGTGCCAGTTTCGTTGTAGCGCTTGATGGTTTTTGCGACTCCACTTGGGGACACATTTAAAGTTTTTGCAATTTTCCGGACTGACTGACCTTCATTTCTTAAAGTAATGATGGCCACTCGTTTTTCTTTAGTTAGCTGATTGGTTCTTGCCATAATATGAATTTTAACAGTTGTCCAATAGGGCTGTCGGCTGTGTATTAACCTGACTTCTGCACAACACAACTGATGGTCCCAACCCAATTGATAAAGCAAGAAATTCCACTAATTAACCCTGATAAGGCACACCTGTGAAGTGGAAACCATTTCAGGTGACTACCTCTTGAAGCTCATCGAGAGAATGCCAAGAGTGTGCAAAGCAGTAATCAGAGCAAAGGGTGGCTATTTTGAAGAAACTAGAATATAAAACATATTTTCAGTTATTTCACCTTTTTTTGTTAAGTACATAACTCCACATGTGTTCATTCATAGTTTTGATGCCTTCAGTGAGAATCTACAATGTAAATAGTCATGAAAATAAAGAAAACGCATTGAATGAGAAGGTGTGTCCAAACTTTTGGCCTGTACTGTACCTCCAGGGGGTTCAACCTAACAAACACCTTTTGTGTGTGTAGGCGACAGTCAGTGATCAGCAGCCTGGATTGTTCCTTCAGAACAATCCCAGAGTCAGGTCCTGGTTCTAATTCAATCAATCAATCAATTTTATTTAGAAAGCCCAATATCACAAATCACGATTTGCCTCACAGGGCTTTACAGCATACGACATCCCTGTCCTTAGGACCCTCACAGCGGATAAGGAAAAACTCCCCAAAAAAAAAACCTTTAATAGGGGAAAAAAATGGTAGAAACCTCAGGAAGAGCAACTGAGGAGGGATCCCTCTTCCAGGACGGACAGACGTGCAATAGATGTCGTACAGAACAGATCAACATGATAAATTAACAGTAATCCGTATGACACAATGAGACAGAAAGAGAGACAGAGAGACAGAGAGAGAGAGAGACAGAGAAAGATGCAGGACAGACGGTAATGACAGTAGCTTACAACAGGAATAACAAAAGTAATAATATTATAATTAATATTACAGGCTATTTTGGTACAATATGTTGAAAGTATATATTAATATCTGAATAGTATACGTATGTGACAATAATCATATGTGTATGTTAACAGTAGAAGTATGACTAATGACTAATGATAACAGCAGCAGCAGAAGACATCAGGCAGGACCACGGTAGCAGCACAACCACACACGTCACACTATCCAGGCACCGCTGCAATATAAGTTAACCTGCGAGACAATGGAGCACAAAGGCTCCAGAGAAGAAGCCGAGTTAGTGACATGCAGTATGGCTGAGTTAGCAAGATGCAGTAACAGGACATGAGAGAGAGAGAGAGAGAGAGAGAGAGAGAGAGAGAGAGAGAGAGAGGGAGAAGGAGAGAAGGTGCCCGGTGTTTGCCCCAAGTGTTTGACTGCTCCTTGCAAAAACTAAACAGAGACGCTGACGTCCCCGTTACTTCCCATAGGGGTTTTGTGAGGCTTGATCTGGTTACAATGAACCCATTTGAGAGTTGGTTCTTTCTGGCCTCTTTTGATTTGGATCTGGTATACGACGGGTGAGAGCTTCTCTGTGATCACATAAGGACCTTCCCAGCAGGGAAGAAACTTGCTCGAGATCATTGCTGGAGATGGTATGGACAGCAGGATCAGACAAGGAAAGCAGCATTTTATTTATGGCAGGATCAAGAGACTGGAGGGAAACCAGATCAGTCACCAGAGTCAGAGAAGGCGGGAGTGACTGCGAGAGGAGCGCGCACAGGCGCGGCAGTCGGAGTGGAGGCTGCTGCTTGAGCACGAGTGACCACATAAACAGAAGGGATGGGTGGGTTGGGGAAAGATTCTGGGCAGAGTCGCCATGTCCGGTTAATGGCACCTTGTTTAGCCAGAGAGTTGGCTTGGTCATTGAGCTCTTTGTCTTGGCCAGGCACACGGGAATGGCCTCTGACTTTTTTCCAGTAGATCTGCATGTCGTGTGTTTCGACCAGGTGATCACAGGCCATGAGGAGCTCTCTGTGTCTAACCGGTTTCCTGTTTGACGTTATGAAGCCATTGTGTTTCCATGACAGCAAATGGCAGGAAAAACTGAGACGCGTGTTGTTGGAGTCAGCACAGATGACAAAGGTTTTGAAGTTTTGTTCAGCAGCCAACTGAAGCACAATGAGAATACCCGCAATTTCAGCATATTGGGAGGTTTGTGGACCCATTTGGAATTTCTTTGGGTCGTATGGTGTGTTGTTGACCCATATCACACCCAAAGGAGCACTCGTCCACATATGCCGTGATCATGTCTTTGCAGACAGTCTGATTGAAGTAGTGGTGACGTGAGGGTTCAGGTGGAGGAGGCTCACAAGTCAGAATGGAAGTTGAAGGCACGTCGAGTTTGGTGCCTAAGGGGTTCTTTCTGTTTTTGTTGTAATGCACTTCCATGTCAAAGCTCTGTAAAGCCATCAGCCATGAGGCGACACGAGCGTTGGTCACCACACCTTCTCTAATTCGTTGACTGTTAAGGAAAGTTGCAGGTTGGTGGTTGGTCTCAACAATCACTTTCTGGCCACCCAGATAGTTCGAGAAATGCTTAACAGCCCACACCATGGCAAGCAGTGCTTTTTCGCAGTCTGTGTACTTAAGCTCAGGGGCCAGCAGAGTTTTGCTGGCATTATGCTACGACACGTTTGTCCGAGTCGTAGAGCTCATACAGGCCTGCACTCATGCAATGGTTAGAGAATCCCACTTCCAGATGGAATTCTTTCTGACAGTCAGGGTAAGCCAAACAGGATGCTGGACAGAGCTTGTCTTTTAAAGCTTGCATAGCTCGTTTCTGTGGCTGGTCCCACACAAAAGGTTTGGCCAAGTCTGCATAGTTCTCAATGAATTGTCGAGAACAGTTGCAAACTCCCAAAAAGCTGCAGAGTTCGGACACGTTTGATGGTGTCTTGATGGTTGCAATGCCTTGAATTCGTCTCACCCTTTGATCCCACAAGGAGGCCCACGTAGTTCACTTTGGTTTTGCACCTTTGGCATTTGGATAAAGAGATCTTTGCTCCAGCGGCTGTGAGTTGGCCTAGCATATGATCTATTTCTTCCAAGTGAGAGTCCAGAGTAGGACTACATACCAAGATGTCAAATAAGGGTTCCCCGGCTGTTAGCATCGGGGCATGCCTTATTCAGGAAGATGTTGAACTCAGCAGGTGAGTTAGTATAGCCAAAAGGACACCTGGTGAAGGTGTACTGAACTCACGTCCATTAGAGGGGTAGCCTCTAAGGACAGTTCCAGTTCAAAGAAAAGAAGAGAAGGTTGGAAGAATGCCTGAGAGTGGGTATGGTTTTGACCTTGCTTAATGTTTAAATGCAGGGGCACCTCTTTAGTGTTAGCAGGTACCACCGCATGTTGTTCTTTACCCACCTGGCAAACTTCAGGGATGGTTTGGCCTGATTTTATGTTTTCAGGCTTAGGAGAGTCAGGTTCATCCTGAAGAATGTTGCTGATTGTGTCCAACTGGGCATCCAATCACACCAGTATGTCACCGCCAATGCAAACCGCATGTGGCAGGTTCAGGATGACAAGAAAAAAATGGGTTAATTGTCTCTGACCCCATTGTAGTTTTAGGGCGCAAGTGCCAACAGCTTTCATCATCGCCATGGGCAATGGGTCTAGAGGGAAACGCGAGGATTCCTGTAACAGCTGCACATGGGGATTTTGTTGTGTCAATGACTCATAGAGCTCTTGGCTGATAGCTGATGTGTCGGCCCAGAGCTAAGGTTACATCATTGATGTTGCCATTTTCAAGTTTGATGCTGTTTATGACTTTTGGGCAGTATTCACTTTCCACATCGGAATCAGTGAATGATCACAGGAAGGTGTCTCGTTGTGCCAACAATTCGTTTTGATGCCATGGTGATGTCGGCAAGGTTTCAGAAGTTGTGCTTGGTATATCGTCTCCCCTAGTGACCTCTGGTGGGTCAATTTGGGCCTTGAGTGACACTGACTCGGTGTCAAGAACACAGCACTGACTCGCACCGTGTTGGGGAAGGGAGATAGGCAGGGGTTGATGAACATGTGCCCAGATGTTTAGCCGCTTGAAATCGATCAGTGGTTCGAACCGATTGAGAAGATCCTTGCCAATGAAAAGAGGAATTGCGTCGAGGGATGACAAGTACACAGGGTGGACAAGAGTCATTGGTCCGATAGTCAGCTGCACCAGTGCCATGACTTTCAAAGTGGTGCTATGCAGACCGTATGGTTGGACCTCGAGAGAGCAGGTCTGCAGTTTCAATTCCTAGTTGGAGCGACGTGCTGTTGCTCGCAGTGTATTGAACAGGGTCACCAACATCAGCGTGATATCTGCGGCGGTATCAAGGAGTGCTTCATGCACAAGTTCGTCTTCAAGTGTCATGGACAGATAGAATTTACAAGTGACCTCTTTCTCGGTGAGGTGGCACAAGAACTGTTGGAAGGGTGGTTCACCCTGTATGGTTAGGGGGTTCTCCTTGGAAGAGTCATCTTTTGAGTCCAGCTGAACCACCAAGACAGCACTGGGAGGTGTTAACTGAGACAAGTTTTGTTCAGGAGAATTGGACTGGACTGTCGTGACCTGGTTTGAAAGCAGTGCAGGCTCGGGTTTACAGGGGTCCAAATAGATTCCTTCAGCCTCTGCCTCAGGTGAGTGGGTCAAAGCAACCTGAGGGGTAGGTTCAGAGCATGTGGAGGTGATGGAGAAGAGGTCAGCTTTATCCTTTTTTTCTTTACGCATGTTCTGTATGATGCGTCTGATAGCAATCTTCCTCTGATAAGTTCTTCCTCGCTAAAATCAACTTTTGTAGACTTACCTCTTGGGTCATTGCCTGTCTTTGTTTCTTCGTCAGACGGACCCTGCTTTTGAGGTCATTTGTCCTGGAAGTAAGTGTCTCGTACTTTACGTTGATCACTTTCTTTGCGGTCACGGGACGGGTTTCTGGTTGGTTTGGTGAAAACTTATCTGATCCATGGTTGGGGAAACAGTGATTCCCCTTAAACTTTGGTTTCTGATTCTGACCTGACCAAGGTGGTCGTGAGTAGCCATTACCTTGATGGGCTGGTTTAGGTGGAGGTGGCTTTTCGGTCTGACCAGGCTGATGAGGTTTGGGAGGGGTAGTGCAGTTAGGAGCCCCTTCCAACTCCAAAGTCATAGCCTCGAGACTCAAGATTGTGTTGGGTTCTCCGTGTTTAACCACGTTTTGTTTTTGTTTTGCAAAACCCTTTAAAGGGAGTTCTCGTAGGTGTCAGCTTGTTAGAGTACGAGGACATGCTGCATGTTCATTTCTGGAACCAAAGTAGGTGAGACGCAGGCGATGATAGTATTGCTGAGGAGATTTGTTTCTTCCCTGTTTGAGTGCCTTGGCAGAGGTCAAACCAGTCTGTGAGAGGTAGTCAGAGAATTCTTCAAGCAGTACTTGGTAAAGAAGGGCGGTCAGTGAAAGCACTGACATCTCGACTAGAGGTCACCTTGATAAGGTAAATCTTGTCGTTAACTGTGGTGTTCAGAAACTTCCATAGATAGAAGTCAATATTTCTGAGGTAGAGATTGGTGTGATGTGAACCACCAAGATTGGGTTCAAAGCGAGTTATGTTGCGTGCGATTTTATCAAGGTCTCTATCTGAGAGACCCTGCGCAAAGTGAGCACCCACAGTCGGGTGGGGATGTTGAGCGTAAATGTTACTTACCTGTTTCAGTGGTGGCCGGGTGTCCCGGGAACGGGAGGCCCGTTCCAGCGATAACAATGGAGAAGATTGCAGGGGTAAGTCTTCTTGAGGTGATTTCAGAGACTTGGTATTTCTCTTTGCTTCAAGGGGAGGTTCATTAAGAAAGACCCTGCGGCTTTGACTCTGTTTAAAGGAGTACTGTAACTCTCTCTTTGCATCTGCAAGTTCTTCTTCTTTGATAAACTGTTGGTGTTGCGACTCAGCAACTCTGTCTTTGGCGTCTGCCAGTTGTTGGCGCAGATCGCTGATCTGCTCTTGATCTATATCTTCATACTGGATTTTGACCTGAGCTTTCAAGTCTCTTATTTCCTTGGCAGCTTTCTTGAGGAGGTTTTCGGCATCATCACATTCTTGGGTTACTAATGTGAGCCTTTGTGTGGTTGCAGATAGTTCCATGTCACGGTCATGGAGGTGGCTGACCAACTCTGTGTTCTTACCTCACAACTCAACATTCTCTTCATCTTTTGAAGTTGCACAGCGTCCTCCTTTGAAGTATTAGGTCAAGCTTTCAGCTCGCTAATATGTCTTTCTGCTTTAGTAAGAGCCTATTGAGTGCTCTCAAGTGTTTGTTTGAGGGCTCTCCGCTCAGCTGAGGTTTGGTATAGCAGTTTGTAGGCATGTCTGAGCTGTGTAGACATCACAACTGCCATTTTTCCTAACATCTCAGTTAGTGCCTGGTCTTTTAGGGGGGTGACTAAAGCTGTGGTTGTTAATTGTGACAGTATAGATTCAAGTTCGGAAGGTTCTGGATGTCAGTTGCATAGTTAGGTATCAATTCTTCAGGCATGTCCACCAACGCTGGCTCGAGTTCATCACGGGGGTCTCCGCGGCTTGAGGGTTCAGAAGAGTGACCTGTAGCCATGTTGGCTTTAGCTTAGACGTAGTTTGGTTAAAGAGTTTTGACCTACAGATCAGTGAGAACACAAAACACATCAAATTGAGAGAGTCTATCAGTAAGTGTAGTAGGAGCCAGAAGAGAATTTTTTTTTCTTCAAAATGTGTAAGGTGTGTGAATATTTTATTTTATTAAGTTCTTTGATCTCTCCCTTTTTTTTATAAGATCAAAATTGTGTATATTGGTCTATATATATATATATATATATATATATATATATATATATATATATATATATATGTATATATATATGACTATATAGATATGTGTATGTTTGTTAACATCAATAGTGATATTAGTAGTTATAGAAAATCAGATCGGTGAATTGGGAGTTTTCTTTTGAGAGGAAAATAATTATTTTCTGCGGTAAAAGTCAAATAAAACAGTCAGTGGTAACTAGTGAGTTTACAGTCATTAGAATGGTCTGTCTATTTAAAATTTCCCGTGGGAGAAACAGTCAAAATCGAATATCACAGTTCGTAATTATTCACAATTTAGATCCAAAACACACAAAATAAGCTACTTATTTATGAATGGTAAGACAACTCTTAAATTCATATGTGGTTAAATACCCTTTTAAATGAAATCAGACTTAATATAGGTTAACTCAGATTTAAAAGAAATTGTTTTGTAAAAGATAACATTCAGTATCTTAATAGATAATGGGTTTATCAAAGTTAACAAAACTTAACTTAAATCAATGTTGGTTATTATGACTCTCATCAATTGTAGACACAGTTTAAATTTGTGAATCAAACTCAGTTAACCAAACAACCAGTAGAGGGCGCTGTTCAATTGGCACACCAAATGAAATGAGGCAAAGTAAGCAGGAGAGGGTGCTGTTCAATTTGCAAATTCAATGTAATAAGGGACAGCAACCAGGGAGGGCGCTGTTCAATTTGTAAATTCAATGTAGTTAAGTAAAGTAAACAGGAGAGGGCGCTGTTCAATTTGTAAATTCAATGTAATGAGGCAAAGCAACCAAAGAGTGTGCTGTTCGATTTTAAGCCTGCAATGCAATTGGGCAGAATAGCCCAAGAGGGCACTGTTCTGAGAAAGTACTAAATAGTAGAAGAAGATTAGGGCAGGAAGTGACGGTTTAGCACTGCCCACTGAGTGACTTTACCTGTTTGGCCTTAGCACGACCAGAGTTCCTCAAGACACAGAAGACACAACATCAGAGGCACTTATATTGCAGTTTAGAATTTCACTAAACCCACACACAGATGAGCACAGCGGCTTAACCCACTTAGCAAAGTAACCCAAGCAGGGCAATCAGCTAACACTTTATCGTTCAGCGACGATTTTGTTCACTCTTACAAAAGTAGTGAATCAACTTTAAATCTCGGCAACGGTCAGCGCTGTGTCAGCACAAGCGTTACTATAGCAACGATAGTAACAACTTTAACCCCTTTGCTGCTGTCTCACAGCTGTCTCGGCTAGGTAGCTAATCCAACTAGAAGACACAGGAACTGAATTAATTATAACTTTCTGGAGTATCGCAGCAAAGCTTAATTAAAACACAATTATGACTCCGCGTTTTACGGCAATCAATTTGTCAAATAGGCCTTTTCTTAATGCGTGCTGTGACGCTTTAGATATCTGAGAGATTTGGGTGCCAGCAGCACCACAATTGAAACATTAAGGCTTACCGTAGTTTTAACTCTTAAGTTCAGTATTATAACACAAATATATAATTTACCATGGTTCAGATGCAAGAACTAGCTTTTGGGTTTAGCGTCATCACCCAAAGGTTATAATTTAGTGCAGTTATTAATGCTCACACACAAATCAGAAGCGCAAAAGTAAGACACACACGATCGATCCTCCAGTGGACAGCCTGCTCAGAATATGCTGATATGCTAAACCTTATGGGAGTTATCGGGGAAATTTATTTTCACTATCGCCGTTAAAATCACCAAGGTTTGTCTGCATATAACTTGTTTACAGGAACAATGATTTGATTAGGCCTCACACGGATGGCACCAGATATGTAGGGGAAATACCTTTTAGAGAATGTTTGCACTCGTCGTCAGCACGCTTATCAATAATGAATCAATCTCAATATCTGGGTTATGAATTCTCCATACAGTGATCTCAGCTCCTGTCCAAAAGATATATACACAGACAATGACTTTGCGATAAATGAAGATTTATATATGCTTCCTGTTCGACTTGACTCTTCACCACACAGCGGCTTCCTCAAGTTATGGAAATCCTTTGCCTACTTTCTTAGCAGCGGGGATCAGGTGAAGTTCCTCTTGGGGCCCCGGAATGTCGCTTCGGCCTTTCCAGCAAAATGAAACCGGCTGGCACACAGCAGTGTAGTCTGCGATGTCCTGTAGGTGGCCCCCCAACGCTGGCAGCCGCTGGTTCTGATGAATCTGGGTTGAAGAGGTCGGTTGACAGGCGCTGGCCTACTTTGTTATAATTACTCGCTGATAATAATGAAGACAGTATCGTTGGCCGTTCGATATTGTTATCAAAGTTATTATTAACGCGCAAAAATGTTGAAAACACTGGAGATAAAAGAAAACTGGATAAGCAAAATATAAAAGTTTAAAATAACTGATCGTACGCAGGAACCAAGTATAAAAACGTAACTGATTAAAACATACGATAGGGCAGAAGCAAGGAGGCACAATGAAAAAAAAACAAAAGTGCGTACGCAAAGCATAAAAGCAGGAGAGACTAAGATACTAAAAAGAAGAGGAGCAACAAGAGCAAGAATACAAGAGAACCAGAGTGCCAAGTGCACTGGCGTACACGTATGAACTGCTTCAAATACACACACTCTAGACTAACCTATAGTTGCAATATATAATGAAAAAAAAACAAGATGAAGAAGCACATATTCATGCAAACAAGTTGATTAGCAAATCCCAACTGTATCTTAATTCTAAATATAATCTGGAATTCCTTACGGGAACTCTTCTTAACTCCGCCACAAGATAGCAGTATGGCTCCATGTTAAATGAAGGATTAAAAGAAATTGAATTTGCAACATAATAATCTTTTGTTTTACAGGATTAAAGGAAAATATTCCGATAACAAACATGGATTATGCACATGTACAAGTTTAGAACATAGGAAAGCAAACAAAAAGGAAACAAATGTATAATTTCACTCCCAGAGACTTACTAAGTCTCTGTTACAACCGACATACCTAATTTAGGACAATCAACATCTGTTCAGTCTCTTCTTCACTCCATTGTCAATGAGAGGGAGTGATCCCCGGGGTGGTGCGAGGGGACATCTTGGGACATTTTAGAGAGCATTGCCTCAACATCCTGAGTGGACTGTTAACTTCTGTGTATCAGACGACAACCTGTCAACATCCCGATGTCTGACCAATCACATCACTGAAGAAAAAAGTATACATGAATGAAAGTCTGGAGTGACAGGTAAAAAAGAGGAGCCTACATGCTGTTATAAGTCATTAAACAAACAGTTAGTTCCGACCAAGTAATTTGATTGGACGAGAGGCATTCCGTGAGTGCTGATATAGAGTATAACATCACTGGGAGTTGTAACAGTAAAATCACTCCGCTCACAGGTGTTATAAATATAAATACAACCGTTAATTAACCAGCTGTCACACTCGCTACATTGACGCAAACTGACACTATAGCATTACACCAAGAAGATGGATATTTTCCCCAAAATTACATTTGAATTAAATTATGAGTGGTCGTCAGGAGAGGATGAGGAAAAGGAAAGGAAAGCCAGGACTCTTCTGTGCAGACCTCCAGGTGTGTTTGTATAACATCAGATGACCTCGACAAACTGGAGAGGAGCAAAAATGAAGCGAACACGCTCAGGAATTATCAATGATCATCTGATGAGGTACTGATGAGGATGAGAGAGAGTGGAAGCTGAATCCAGTTCCTGACGTGTGTGCTGCGTTGCCTGGCAACAGACTGGGGGAACTGTTTTTTTTTTTTTTTCGCGGAGCTACATAACATACTTAAATAATTTATTTCATCACCTTTTGTTAACATTTTCTTACTCAGCATTGCTGTTTAAGCTGTTGTTGAACTGTTGTATAAAAGCAATATCACACTCGAGGTCGTGATGTTGTGATATTGCTTAAGTTATTATTATTATTAGTTATTAAGTTATAATTATTTAATATTTCCAGAGCTCTATTTCCACTGGTTTTAAAACAGCTTCTAACAAATGGAGAGATCGTTCACAACACTAAACACATGATTTTTAGCACAATTTGAAATTATTAACTTTATTTTGATTATATATTTTATCTATTTCAGTGACTGCTGACAGTATTGCTACTTTTACTACTACTTTTCTACTCTGATTTCATCACTGCAGCTCACAATAACATGAGACACCTGTGTGATGAGAACTAGGATAAAACATATAGTTTATTAGTAAAATAATCCACACACTATTAAATGGCTGCTGTTATTATAAATGTAACATTTTGGTCGGATCAACCTCATCTTATCTTATACTATATAATGACGAAAACTCTGTCTGTCTGTGGGTGTGTCTGTGTGTCTGTTCCACGTTTTTCTCCTCACTGACTTGGTCAATCCATGTGAAATTTGGCACAGTGGTAGAGGGTCATGGGAGGATGCGAATGGAGCAATATTACATAAATGGGCCAAAGTGGGACGCTATAGCAACCGATTGAAATTGCAAACTTTGAATGGGCATATCCCATGCCCCGTATGTCGTAGAGACATGAAAACTTTGCACAGAGATGCCTCTCCTCGTGAGGAACAAATTTGCCTCAAGAACCCATAACTTGCGGTTATATAGATTTTCCGCCATTTTGAATTTTTTGAAAAACACTTCAAATCAGTCTCTTCCTAGGAAGTTTGACCGATCTGCATGAAACTCAGTGAACATAATCTAGGGACCAATATCTAAAGTTACCTCTTACTAAAACTGAGCTTCTGTAAGGCAATGAATATTGCGGAGGGCGTGGCTCATCACATAAAGGTGTATAACATCTCATGAAACTCAGTGAACATAATCTAGGGACCAATATCTAAAGTTCCCTCTTGGCAAAAGTTGGAAAAGTTACTAAAACTGAGCTTCTATAAGGCAATGAATATTGCGGAGGGCATTGCTCATCACATAAAAGTGTATAACATTTCAAGGGTTTCACCGATCACCACACAACTTTGTAGGCATATGACCACACATGATCTGAGGGGACCCCTCTATTATTGACCCAATCAAACAAAATGGTGGCGCTAGCGAGCCAATTCCTTCTAAGCCCAACCGCCATATCGATTTTTACTAAACTTGGTAGATATGTAGAACAGGACACCTAAAGATGACTGGAGAAATTTAACTCTAATTGGCAACTGGGTGGCGCTATAACAACAGAAAAATGTTTAAAAATGGCTAAATTGCGACCGATTGCTGTGGCTCCCCCTGTGGCCGAATGTTTTGGGTTTTTTTTCTAATTTTGGTATGACTAAGTCATGGTATGGTATGCTGTACATAATCACGGAAACTGTCAGCGTGTCATTCTGTCAGTCAGTCAGTCATTCTACCAGTGTGCCCCACTTTTAAGTCAATACAACATATAAACACTTTTACTATCTGCCTTTCAATGTGCTACCTCAACTACTGATGTACAGTTTTAGCCCACTAACTATCCCACTATTGGCAATGGTACTACTGTACCAAACCTACAAATCAAGCCAGAAATCTTGGTGTAGTTCTGGACTCAGACCTAAATTTCAATAGTCACATTAAGACAATTACTAAATCGGCCTACTACCACCTTAAAAACATAGCAAGAATAAAAGAATTTCTGTCTAAACAAGATACAGAAAAACTTGTTCATGCTTTCATTTTCAGCAGGCTGGACTATTGTAACGGTGTCTTCACAGGCCTGAGTAAAAAAATCAATCAGACAACTGCAGCTCGTCCAGAACGCTGCTGCCAGAGTCCTCACCAACACCAAGAGAGTGGAGCACATTACACCAGTGCTTAAGTCACTGCACTGGTCTCAGACCTAAATACATCTCTGATATACTTGTACGTTATGAAGCACCCAGACCCCTCAGATCATCTGGAACAGGTTTACTCAGTGTTCCCAGGATCAAAACCAAACAAGGTGAAGCAGCCTTTAGTTTCTATGCTCCGCGCCTGTGGAACAAACTTCCAGAATATCTGAGGTCGGCTGAAACTGTCAGCTCATTTAAATCAGGGCTTAAAACATTACTATTTACTGCAGCTTACCAGTGAACTAGATATGTAATTTATTGTTAGGATAATCTGTAGCTATTGTTTTTATATTTGTCTGCTGTTGCTTTTGCTTTATGTTTGCTTTTTAAATGCATTTTCTGCACTGTTTTTAACTATTTATTGTCTTGCTTTTAGCTTTTGCTTTTAATGATCTCAAACACAATTTTATTGTTCCTTTAATGTTTTATTTTAATGTATTTTTCTTGTAAAGCACATTGAATTGCCTTGTGTATGAATGGTGCTATATAAATAAAATTGCCTTGTCTTGCCTTGCCTTGTACTTTCAATAAAGCAATCGTACTATCAAATTAACAAAAACTCTGTCTGAATACATTGCTCTTCTTAATCGATTCAGTTGACTATTTAATCTGCAATTTCCTATGACCTGTATCCCCAAACACACACCATGTGAAACTGTACGTGGGCAACTGCTAGTTAATAATAATACCCACCTTCATTTTAAGATCCATTTGTGCCAAAAACAGGAGTATCATCCTGTTCACTTCCAAGCGAATCTTGAAAAGATAAGGAGGAACATATTTAGTACACTGAATGCAAAATTTACATAATTCAATGTTGTAAAAAAGTGTGAGCATTCTCTTAATTTATGAGTTTAGAAAGACGCCCACTGACGTGCTGATCCTTTTGCAATACAGCAGCAATAAATCGTAGCTTAAGGGTTTAAAACGTCCTTTTGCGGATACTAAATCTAGATCTGTAAAGCCCTTTGAAGCGTAGTTTTCTGTGGGTAAGTTTCTATCCAAAAAATATTTTCATAATACCTTCATTTTCAGATTCTTCTGGGACATACTCAAGAGAGTCATCCCTGTCACTCTTGAGTGATTCTTAAATAAAGAGAAACAGCTTTAGTACACTGAATGCAATATTGACATAACTCAATGTTGCAAAAAGTTTGCATCCTTTGCAGTGGCTGACCTAACTCTATTTTTTCCCTCCACAAACCTTCTTCACTTGTGCTGACACTTGTCTCTGCCTCTGCCTCTGCCTTAATTGTCCTGTCATACTTTACTTTAGCTATTGCACAAAGTTCCTCTAAAGAGAGAGACATATCTATCCTGAAAAAGAGAAAACAGTGTATATATCAGACAAATAAAACGCTGATGAATACATCTTGGTCAGAAAACTAATGTACGAGTAAACAACACTGTCATGATCCAAATAAAGAAGGCAATGATAGGATATATAACCTAGGCTACTTAGCCTACTGGATGGTGTGACACCTAGGCGAGATGCCAGCCAAGTTGCAGACCACTGTTAAAGACCAACAAATAACAATACTGGTTGTGTTTTAATTAGTCATTGATGCATTTCTATTGGCTTTTTAACCACCAAGTATGGGTGTTTTTAGCAACCACCGGGCATAATGCCTCAAAAAGCAGTAGTTTTTTACCAAAAACATTGTTGTGTTTCCTGCCTATATAGTGCCACCAAAAGTGATTTTTTTTATACCAAAGCATAGTTGCATTTATTTACCCCAAATTATCTTTCCCTAACCATAACCAAGTTGTTTTTGAAATGGAAAGAAAAGTAAACCTTAAATGTATCTGCTACATAATAACATACAATGTGAAATATCCATGGTTTGCAGAAATGTACAATGGCAACATATATTGGGGATTGGGGTTAAAATATGGATGTCCTCTCTGCAGTTATGACAGTTGTTTTTATTGTCATGTAAAACTTGTTTTGTCTAAATGGAAGCATGTAAATAGTAAATAATAGAGGCCCCATGATTGAGGCTTGGAGAACATATGTTTAGATAGTTTCCCAGTGACACAAAATTGTTTCTGGAATAAATATTTCCCTTTCTATTTATCTCAACCAAGTGTTTACTCTCCTAATGTTAATCATACCATTGCCATATTTAATTTGCTGTAACCATGATAGTTCTCAAACCTTTAACATACTGTAGCTGTCATGCAGATTTTGGAGAAAGCACGTGCTTTTCGCCAGTCAGCCTGGTCTGTAAGAGGTTCAAGAGAGTGGAATGTAATTCCAATTCATATCAGAGAACTGAACACTTATAGATCTTTTAATAATCAGTTAAAACAATGGATGATTAATACATACACATGTAAGCACTGGTAATATTATGTCCTGCTAGTGTTGTGATGTTGTTCTATAAATATTTCACTACTGCCTCTAGTGCTTTTAAAGATCGCATGTCATTTTATATTGCATCAAATTTGCCTTAAGTTTTAGCACTGAATTACACATTGATGATCATTACATTCTTGTGACTAAAAATCATGTTAAAATAATTTCTTGTTGATGAAGTCTTTTAAGCTGTATGCCTTGTTTTCTTTTCCTTTGTCTTTTTTTGGTAATTCTGTTTTGTTTTTTGTTTGTTTTTTGTGCTTTTTTTTGCATTTTCGGTAGCCTTGTGTAACACCCTGGCCAAGGGACTACAGATGAAAAATAGCCTTTTGGCTAATTCTGGCATTTTGATACTATTGTATGTGTATTTATGAATTTGCACTGTCCCTTCTTAAATAAACTTAAAAAAAAATAATAATAATTTTGAAAATTTTGGTTTGTGTGTAAAAAATGTTTTGTTATTAAATCTAATCTCTGCAATATCAACATTCTGAAATTTGAAATTTTTCCAGCCAAGACTGAAATTTGTAAAGATTTTCCGATCTGGATTTCCTCAGGAGCACTAAGACTGCCACTATCAAGTTTAGGAATAATATTCAACTCAATTTAAAACTGATGAAAGCTACATTTCCAAATTATGAACATTGATATTAAACTGTTCTGCAAAAACCTTAAATTACATTCAGTGACGACAGTTCCAATACATATGTTATTTTTAATATACAGAGGGAATTAGTTATTAGTTATTACTAATCACAGGCTTAATACCATCAGAAAAAGTAAGAATAGAGGCATATGCATGTGTTAATTATGAAGATTTTCAGGCCCCTATTTGGAAAATTTTTGGTCATGGAGACTGAAAATATGGAGGGGATAATGAATTGTTATTTATTTATTGATTCATTTAGAAATAGGCACAATGCATATTAATAAACAAATACATGAGTATATGTAAATACGCGAGATTGTAGCCTAGGGCTTATTTCCATCTGTTATTCCTATAGGCAGGTTGATGTAAAAATGTAGTGAACAGCAGTGACAAAAGACAGAGTTAAAATTCATGGCAACCACATAGACACAATACAGAAGACACAAGAGATGCACAATATACATTCGAAAATACTTCAAGTGTAGCCCATGACAACACCAGAGGTGACCAGGGATATCATAATATTGCACATAAACCCTATTGCACATGACCCCATTGCACGTGACCCCAGGTCAATCCATCAACAATATCAAAAGCATATACAGTACAAGACAAGACCAAAACATTAGTGCAATAATATACAGTGTAAAAAGGAGTTTGAGTGGGGGACTGTAAGTAATGTGTGGATGGAAGATGAGACTGCAGCAATGCAAAGTCCGGTTCATGATTCTTGTTATGCTGTAGCTATAGAAAGAATGGATATGAGCAAGGTTATAAAGTGCTGCAGTGCTCATATGAACATTAATAGCTGTTGGTGTAAAAAAAAAAAAACGAGTTACATTAAAGTTACATTAAATTAGGGAGGAGGACTCTGTCGAGGGTGTGTATGGAAAATGAGGTTGCAATAATGCAAAGACCAGTACAGTTAGGCAGACTTAGCTTCAGGGCACATTGGTTTATTATTTTTTTTAAAAGATTTGATAATCTACAATTTATATTCTATGGTTTTTGCTGCGATCCATGTAAATTTAGCGTCTCGTCATGTGAAGGATGAGGTGTAAACAATATTTGATACAATGACTGCAGTTTTAAGAAAAGTTACCTGATGACAGAGCGGTATTGACTGTTTGTGGTAAATCTGAGGAGACTTTTAAAGCAGCCTGGTGGAGATAACCTCCTGCAGTCAGCATTCAGATAGAGGAGGCAGTCTTACAGAGTTTGACTGAGCGAGCTTCACACAGACTGACTCCTGCAGCTCCAATGGGCTGGGATTAAATAATACAGAGCAGATGAATCACAAAGTGAATGCAGGATGGCACCATGGGTAAGATGACTATGAGGTGATCCAGGAGGACCTCAAAAAATGCACTGCTGCTCCATATGAAGTGCCACTACCCTCCATGGGGGCGTCCATATTAGATCCAAGCAGCAGCAGCAGCAGCAGCAATGATGGTGGCTCAATAAAACATGCAACAAAAATCCAGCTGAGTGAGATCTGAACCCACTGCAGGAAGTCACAGCAGAACACATAGTAACAGACAGGAGGGTTCAATTCCCTGTTCAGCTCAGCTGCAGCAGGAAGTCACACATCATCTCTGAACCAAAGTACACAAGTTGTTTCTTCTCTTGTGTTTACCTTGTTTTATTAACTAAGAGTCACACTTACAAATTAAAATCTAGACTCACATGACTCAGAAACTGCTTGTTTATTGGAAAGCATAATTATGAAAAAACAAACATGTCCTTGTTTGGCTGTCTGTTAGTTTGAAACATCAGTTAATTGAGCAAGCACCTCTGTCCTGACTACATCACTGAAGTGCCACACTCCCTAAAGCACACCCTTGAGTGTTATATTGCGTTTATACAACTATTACCAACAAAATAAAATATATAATCAAAATGTCGTCATGTTGAAGGGCAATTAGCTCTCAAAATAACTGGAAAAGAATCAGTCACGTTAGAAGACCCCTGTATGTAATGAAACCTAGTTTACTACTCTAGCAAGTAAGTTGAACCATAGTAACGACCTATGGTCTCTCAGAGCACTTCTAGTCTCTGTTGAGTCCACCAACCAACATGAGCTTGATACTTTCTAGAGATTGTTGTGCTTTCCAAACTAACAAATACCCCACATATAAACACAAAACTGCTTTGCTAGCTCAGTCTTGTTAAGACTAAGATATCTGCTGAAAAAATTAAAAAAATAGAAATAAAAAAAATACTAAAAAAATGATGAAATAAACAGATTTAGCTCATACATAACAAATTTAACAAGTTTTTAACCTAGTAGCACTGTGTTACCAGCACAGCTGATAAAGGACGCAAGAGGCTTCCAATCATTCAAGAGCATTTAAAAGTCCAAAATTCAATATTAATTAGGAAAAAAAATTTGATGTAATCATTTCCAAACTTCTCAACTTTTTCATTGCGGTCTGCATTAAAGGGGCAATTGAGCAGCAGACAGCACCATACATTATATGAATTAAAGAAAGTTAATTTAATAAACATAAGACTAACTCATTTAATCTGATTAATCACTTAGCCTTTAGAAGTATTTTTGAAAATTTCTGCATGCAGTGGTTGAGTTCAAGTTCTAAAATTGTTTTGAGTTCATTTTTCTATAAATGTTACTGTAACAGCTGCAAGAAACAGGCTATCAAGAGCATTTGTCAGATCATTTGTTTATAAGATATCCCAATAACCCATTTTTAGGTGGCTTTTTGCTCATCAGCTTTTCGGGTCTCATTTTAAATAAAGAACAAAAATGTTTCAGATATATTAGTTTAACAAATGTTGACTTCTAGTGTGCTTATATTTACATATTAGGCTATATAATATTTTCAGGGATTGTGAGGAGTTTTTCTACAGATTTTAGCCCATATACATAAACACATATAGCGCATGTGTGTGTCTACTATGAACCAAAGCAACAGCAGCAGCAGCAGCCTCATCATCTTCCAACCATTCATCAAAGTCCGTAGTATAGATCAAAATTAACAACACAACCATCCATTTTGTAGCAGTTTTTAGCCTTACAGTATTTGCTCTGGCAGTTACAATGTTGCCATGGAAATGGCGGAGTAATATTTTTGGTGATGAGCCAGGTGTGCTGTTATGCTGATTTGAGCACATTCTAAATTTATTGTTGACCAATCAGATTGCTTGGTCAGAACTACTTGTTGTATGATAACACTTAACATAACAGACATGCAATGTCTTCCATTTCATTTATGTTTAATCTTAAGTCAGAAGTCAGACAGCTAATTGTTTGTTAAATGTGTTTAATAATAAATATCTACAATAAAATATGAATAAGGCATGAAGACACAGCTATGACATTTAGAATTTACGAACCCAAAAGTCCAATTTGATGTTTTTTGTGAAGAAACATAATCTTAAAAAGGGATATTTTCACATATTTTTTTCCCCCTTGTGTTATCAAAGGGGAGCCGGTGGCAGCAGTGAGGCAGTACAAGTATTTGGCCACTGTCTCAGACAGCAAGTTGAATTTTGATGTGAACAATGACAGCATCTGTAAGAACGCAAACCAACACCTATTCCTTTTAAGGAAGCTGCGGTGTTTCCATGTAGAAAAGACAATTATGAAATTGTTCTATTCGGCATTTACTGATCTGTTCTTTTTTTCAGTATTGTCTCTTGGTTTGATAATCTGAGCCTTAAAAAAAGAACAAGCTGGAAAAAGTGGTGAAGTTGTGCTGTAAGGTCACTGGTGTTACTTTTAATAAACATACAGCATCTGTATAAAGAGAGGGTCACCTCTGAAGCTTGGTCTGTTGTCTCACACTCTCAACATCCAATTCAGTTTCAATTCAATTTTATTTATAAAGCCCAATATCACGGGGCATCGTTGGCTTAGTGGTAGAGCAGGCGCCCCATGTACAAGGCTGTTGCCGCAGCAGCCCGGGTTTGACTCCAGCCTGTGGCCCCCTGCTGCATGCCACTCTTAACAGTAATCCATATGACACAATGAGACAGAAACAGAGAGAGAGACAGAGACAGTAGCTTACAACAGCAATAATGAAAGCAATAATATTATAACTAATATTACAGGCAACTTTGGTACAATATGTTGAAAGTATATATTAATATCTGATAGTATACATATGTGACAATAATCATATGTGTATAATAACAGTGGAAGTATGACTAATGATAACAGCAGCAGCAGGAGACATCTGGCAGGACCACGGCAGCAGCACAACCACACACGTCACACTATCTAGGCACCGCTGCGATATGAGTTAACCTGCGAGACAGTGGAGCACAAAGGCTCCGGAGAGGAAGCCGAGTTAGTGACATGTAGTACGGCCGAGTTAGCAAGATGCAGTAACAGGACATGAGAGAGTGAGAGAGAGAGAGAGAGAGAGAGAGAGAGAGAGAGAGAGAGAGAGAGAGAGAGAAGGAGTCCGGTGTATTATAGGAGGTCCCCCGGCAGACTATAGGCCTAAGTCAGCCTAACTAGGGGCTGGTACAAGGCAAGCCTGAGCCAGCCCTAACTATAAGCTTTATCAAAGAGGAAAGTCTTAAGTCTAGTCTTAAATGTGGAGACGGTGTCTGCCTCCCGGACCGCAACAGGAAGATGATTCCACAGGGGAGGAGCCTGATAGCTGAAGGCTCTGGCTCCTGATCTACTTTTGGAGACTTTAGGGACCACGAGTAACCCTGCATTCTCAGAGCGCATTGTTCTGGTGGGATAATATGGAACTATGAGCTCTCTAAGATATGATGGAGCCTGACCATTTGGAGCTTTATAAGTTCACAGTAGGATTTTAAATTCAATTCTGGATTTTACAGGGAGCCAGTGCAGAGACGCTAAAACAGGAGAAATATGATCTCATTTCTTAGTTCCTGTTAGTACACTTACTGCTGCATTCTGAATTAGCTGGAGAGTTTTTAAAGACTTATTAGAGCTACCTGATAATAGGGAGTTACAGTAATCCAGCCTAGAGGTAACAAAAGCGTGGACCAATTTTTCTGCATCTTTTCGGGTCAGGATGGGCTTAATTTTCGCAATAATACGCAGATGAAAAAATGCAGTCCATGAGATTTGTTTTAAATGAGAATTAAAAGACAAATCTTGGTCAAATATTACTCCGAGGTTTCTTACGGTAGTGCTAGAGGCCAGAGCAATGCCATGTAGAGAAACTATGTCATCAGATAAAGAGTCTCTGAGTTGTTTGGGGCCAAGAACAATAACTTCAGTTTTGTCTCCATGTTGGGTTTCAGATGCTTTAATCAATACCATTCTTACTTTCCATGTCCAGATACGACATAAAGGGTAGCCTGGGTGCTTGGTTGCTGACGTTCTGGGATGCTGTGTCAATTTAAGCCTGTTACATGCATTGTCTTCTTTCAAAATACACTTCTGTTTTCATATGAAATTTACCGTTTACATACTGTCTCTTTCAAACAAATGCACTATGTCAGTACAACACCGCGAACTGACGTTTTTTACTCCAACAACTAATGCACATAGTTTGGTTTAGGCAACAAAAACACATGGTTAGGTTTAGAAGGATAGAAAGAACAGGATTTTGGCTTTTCCCGGGTAAAAGTTGGTGTTTGTTGGACCCATCCACCACCTGTCCTACACGGACTTTCGCCGCCTTGACTTTCATTCTTGTCTCGCCACGTTTCCCTCTGATGCCACCGAGACTATAACGGCAACCGGCCGTGTATCATGCTGACTTAAAAGGACAGCTTTTTTCATCAGTGTCTGATGCAGCAAGTCACTGCCCAAGCACAGGATTTGGATGACTTTGGAGTGAGACTGGGTTGATCCATCAGGGTGGAGGTTTGGCCTTCCTAAATGTAGCACTAAGCGTTACAGATCATCCTTTGTCCTGTCTGCTGTCACTTATCTTAACCAGCAGTGACCACTAACTGCCTATTATTTACATCTGACAGTGTGTGATTCTGGATTCTGTGTGTTTGAATTGTATTGTCTGCTTTGTTGTACTCATGCCTACTGTCTGTATCTAAAATTGCCCCTTGGAGGACATTAAAGTCATGATATATATATCATGACATTAAAGTCATGATACATGTATGTATGTATAGATAGATAGATAGATAGATAGATAGATATTGTGTTTTCTTAAAATGCTATTTTCCACAGTAGTCTCAACTTTCTTATCCTTTTCTTTTTATTCTTGTATAAATCAGTTTCATGCACAAGTCACTTTTAATCTGTGTTCAATATTATTTGTGAAAGTTCAGTGCAATCTGATGGTTAATCCAGACACCACAGTAATGTGTAGTCTATTGCTGTTCATGTATGTATGTAAATTGAACGTGTTTACAGCCACCAGGCACTGAAAGTCCAACAAATTTCCTCCTTGAGGACAATAAAGTTTATTCTGATTCTGATTCTAGATAGATAGATAGATAGATAATTACAAAAGCATCGATGGAAGCATGTTAATAATAAAAGAGGCCCCAGGATTGAGCTTTGAGGAACACCACATATCATGCTGAGATGCAAAAAATCACAAAAGCATGAATGTGCACTTCCATCCGCTACTCAAACAAGGACACTTTTTTGGAATATTTCGACTATTGTTTCTTATTGAAAGGAGTTTTTTCTTATCCACTAGGAGAGTCCATCAACAGGCAAATTGTGATTTGTGATATTGGGCTTTATAAAATAAAATTGAATTGAACTGATTTCCGCTTGAGATTTTTGGGTAAATGTAAAATATGAATAAAAATTGATCTTTTTCTCTCTCTCTCTCTCTCTCTCTCTCTCTCTCTCTCTCTCTCTCTCTCACTCTCCCTCTTCCTCCTTCTGTCCCCTGTTTCTCTTTACTTTACAATTAGGGCAGAATGTCATTTTTAAATAATGGTTCTTTGCAGATGTGTTCATTGTAAACATTTTTTTTTTGTTGGTAGGAAACATCATCCAGGTGGCATTACTTTTTTTTTTTTTTTTAAACGTGTTGTTGCAAAGTAGCTGTATAAAAACACAACTTTTAGAAGTGGAGAAGAGGAGAGAAAAAAAATACCCAGAAACTATGTTTTCCACTGAATTAATCATACAGAAAAAAAGTTTTTTAAAATACAGGTGTTTACAACCAGTCTCCACAGAACCAGGTTTCAGGGGCATCCTTCTTGACAAGATTATCTACTTCAATATATATAAAAGATAAGTTTAGACTGTCGTGTAGAGTAAAAGTCCTTTTTTTTCAATACTTGGTAGCACTGAGGTGCAGCAGTCAGTCCCATTAAGGTCAGTATTCTCAAGTTTGCATCTCCACTTTGCATTTTTTTAACAGCATGCTGGGAAATGTAGGAACTCTCCAGCGGAAGTTGTCTGAGAGAAAAGTGTTTGCATGTAAAACTACATTCGCTGTAACATCACAGATTAATAAGATCTGAGGTGATACTTCTTTCTTTAATCAAATCCTCGTCACAGCCGATGGAGCAGAATTTATTTTTATTAACATTTATTTGAAGACTGCAAATAAATAAAACAAGTTGGCCTGTGGAGGGGAAGATAAATCTGCCATGTTAATGCTCAGTAATTTGTGACATTCATCCTGCTTGTTAAATACAGATTTGTGAACATGTGGAACCACAAAATTAATCAGGGCCAACCAGAGTCCTTTAAAATCCGCACAAATTGGCTGCAGAGTGTGAGCAGCTTAACCAGAGGGGTTAGCTGGACACACACACTAATTTGTGTTTGTCAATATGTGTGTGTGTGTGTGTGTGTGTGTGTGTGTTAGTGATATCCTGGAGTGTGAACAAGCAGGATGGAATGTGTATTAACATCATTAAGATAATAAAAGGTGGCCGTGATGCTCATACACTCTGATTCAGTGTTTGTTTGTACCTATCAGCACTTTAATTAATTGTATGTGTGCGTGTGTGTGTGTGTGTGTGTGTGTGTGTGTGTGTGTGTGTGTGTGTGTGTGTGTGTGTTGTCCGCCCTCTAAGATTGGAGAGTGTAATTAAGGAGGTTGTAAACAGGGTCACCCCCCCTCCACCTCCTCACTTCTCTTGTTCCTCCTCCGTCCTGAATTGATGGTTCCAGAACCATCATTTGATGGTTTTTGTTGTTGTTGTTGTTTAAAGATTTAATTCTTTTCAGAGGACATTCATGTGTGTAAAATTAATCATTTGAGAAGCAGAAACAAATGTGGGACGCTAAGAGTTGACTTGAAGCCCTGAGGCTCTGTTCAGACTGCAGGCAAATCAAATTTGCTTCTCAGATCAGATCTTGAAGACACTGTCCACACTATTATTTGCAAGATTAGATTTGTTTCCAGACATCACAAACATATCTGATGATGCTGTGGTAACGACGTAGGCGTCACAGACTACATAGCTATACTGGTGATGCGGCTTTCCAAAAAGAGGTCCATGGATTCGTCCACCTAACAATCGCACTGCCAAGTCATGGTGCAGAACTTCTTAATCGCACCCACAGACTGTATAAAATAATGGATAGAGCCACAGTAATGTCACCCACAGGTGTGTGGAATCCCATTCTAAAATTACCATCTTGGATTTTTGGAGGCAGAAGTGTCCATATTTGTACAAGAGGGTGGAGCTAACCCTAACACTCGCTCCTAGCTTGGATGGCATAGTGCATTTATGCTAATTTCCGCTAGTGACAACAGTCTTAAAGCCATTAAAACAAAATTAACTTACCAGAAATACTGAACATCTGACTTGATGTCTTTTAGTTTAACCAAACACTGAGCAAGACTTTTTTAGAAAGCCAAAATGTTACAATAAACTTTCATGAATGCACCAATATAGCAACAGCTACGCCTATACTCTGTGAATCTGGGGTTATGCCATGGTTCATGCTGTACTCATAAACTGTTCATATGTTTTCCTTCAAAACGTATTGCATCCAAATTTGTACATATCCCACATAATCATAAGCCAGTATTTCATGCACAACCCACATAATTTTTACAACTACGATCACATGAGCAATGCACTGACAGGAGAAAACAAGAAAACGGTCCTGACCAGTCTTGTAAAGAGGGATGTGTCACGAAACCAGACTTTTCCTCAAGACTTTCCTCCGAGACTTTCCCATGGAGATGCATGTTCGGAACTATGTTTCTTTTCCCTAAGCACAGTAACTTTACATTAAGAATATCAAGTTCATATTTATTGTCATATGCATATTAGTACAGTGTAACACAGCAATGAAATACAGAATGCTCTGGCATTCCCTCAGCACCAAGTCAATAGACGAGAAGAGACTGTGTGCGGGGTGACTTGTATTCTGCATGATACCTAGTGCCTTCTTTGTACTGCATTTCCAATAAATGCTTTGGAGAATACCTTGCCTACCAGGTACTTTTGGAACCTCTCACAGGTCCACACTCCTGCTAAGCATTCCTTCTCAATTTGCGCTTACCTGGTTTCCGCATCTGACAGTTTCCTGGAACAATATGCAACTGGCTTCCATCTTTCATTGTGTAGCTGGAGAAGAACACCTCCTATGCCATAACTGCTCACATCGGCTGAGACTGCAGTCTGTCGTTGTGCGTCATAGTGAGCCAATACAGGCGAGGTGCTGAGGGCTTCCTTTATTCGCTTGAATGAGTGTTGCTTTGGCTGATCCCATGTCCACGCTGTATCTCCTTTCAGCAGGTCATATAGGGGAGCTGCTGCTGTTGCCAAGTCCGGTATGTATTTACTCATGTAGTTGACCATGCCCAGTGCTCTCTTAAGCTCGTGAACATTTCTGGGCTCCTGTAGGTCATTGATAGCACACACTTTACCTGGGTCTGATCTGACTCCGGTGGCGTCCACAATGTGGCCCAGGAAGCGCAGCTCTGACTCTCTGTACACACACTTCTCTTTGTTGAGCCTGAGTCCAGCCTGCTCCATTCTCTCCAATGTGCGTCGCAGGTGTGTGTCGTGTTCTTTCACGTCCTTCCCATGGACAATGACATCATCCATGTACACGGCTACTCCCTCCAGCCTCTCCAACAGTTCATTCATCTTGCGTTGAAATATCTCTGGGGCAATGTTTATCCCAAAGGGCAGTCGCTTGAAACAAACGTCCCAAAAGGAGTGATGAATGTAGTTAGCAGGCTGCTGTCTTCATGTAACGGCACCTGCCAAAAGCCTGAAGCTGCATCCAGGGAGGTGACGACTGTGGACCCTGACAGCTTAGCCAGTGTCTCTTCTGTAGTCGGTAATTGGTATCGCTCCCATTTTATGTTGTCGTTCAGCTTTTGCAGCCCGATGCAGATCCTTATTACTCCTGTTGGCTTCATGACTGGCACCATCGGTGCGCACCAGTCTGTTGGCTGTGTGACTCTCTCTATCACACCTTGCTCCTCCATGTGTTGCAACTCAGCTTTTACTTTAGGAAGGAGCGGTAGGAGAACTCTTCTGGCTGTATATTACAGCATAGGGCACAGCATCTTCTTTCAGGTGGATCTGCACTGGCTCTGTTTTAAATGTCCCTTCCTGTCCTGCTGTTGCTCTAACATGTTCTACTCTTTTTACCAGCCCCATCTCTACAGCTGTCTCTTTTCCTAGTAGGTAGGTTGCTGACTGTAGGTCCTCTTGCTACCTGCACTGTAAATATGTACTTCCTCTGCTTATGGAGTGTACTTGCAGTAAACTGTCCCACAATGCTCAGCGCTCCACCCAGGCTATCGAGAGGAATGCTAGATTTAACTAGCTTTCTTTTTGGCTTAAGTGCATTAAATGTTTTAAGGTTCATTACTGTGACATCAGCACCTGTATCAATACGAAATTTAACAGGAGTGTATCCTACAGTTATCTTCTCAGTCCAGTATTCAGCACTGCTCTGGTTTGCTTTACTCACTGCACCTAAGTAAAAGCTTCCCTCCTCGGTATCTTCACTGTGTGTGACTTCTCTTACTGACCCAGAGAAACATTTTCTCTCCCAATGGCCCTTTTCCCCACATTTTCTACATACTGTGTCTGATGCTGGGCATTTTGCAGTGTCTTTGTGCTTCCCTTTACCGCACTGGTTGCACGTGGAGTCCCGCGGGCGATTTCCTGGTCCGCCGCTTCTCTCCTCTGCAGACTGCCTCCATGGCAGTCTACCACCTCTCTTTGATGGTCGCCGATGTGTCACCTCCTACACAGTAGCTGTCTGTCGCTCCTGCTGGTTTATCTGCTGTTCCACATCCTCAGCCTGCCGTATCATCTGTACTGCCGTTTCCAAAGTGAGTGTTGGCATAAGCTGCAGTCTTTTGGAGAGTCATGTATGCAACAACCAGCCTGTCCCTGATGTGTTTATTTTTCTTGTCTCCGAAGTCACAGTTTTCACTCAGTTTATAGATGGCTCTTATAAACGTCTCAGCCATTTCCCCCAGCTTCTGCGCTCGTTGGTGGAAACACGCTCTCTCGTGTATTGTGTTCTTCTTCGGCATGAAGTATGCATCATATTTAGCTAGCACCGTATCGTAGTCGTCATTGTCCTCTGCTTGTCCAAACGTAAACGACTTGAAAATGTTCTCAGCTTCATAGCCCATTGTAGAGATTAGCATGCTAACCTGAACCTCACTGTCCTCTTCTCCCAACTTTACCACCAACCTGTACCGGGTGAATCTCTGTCGCCATACCGGCCAGTCTCCGGGTCGCTCAAAGTTGAAGTGCTCCGGCGGGTTGAACTTTGCCATAGCGTTGACCGTGAGTCTCTCTTAGAACACTTCAGACACCATGTCAAATAACTGATGTCCGCTTCAATTACTTTTTGCTCAATAACCGGTTTAATTAACTTCAGTTTCACATCAGGAGCTTAACCTTAAGATGGAGACATCTTATTTACAAGACAGGGATTTCTTTGTGTCACTTGGTAATTATGAATCTGTACGAACAAAAATTACATGTGGAGTTCCTCAAGGGTCCATTCTTGGGCCTCTTCTGTTCAACATCTATATGCTCCCTCTTGCTCAGATTATGGAATATCATAACATCTCCTACCATACTTATGCAGATGCCACACAACTTTACATAACAGTGTCACCAGATGACTACAGTCCCCTACATCTGCTAAATAAGTGCATTGACGAAATCAATACATGGATGTGCCAGAATTTTCTATAACTAAACACAGACAAAACTGAGATAGTTGTTTTTGGCCCCAAAGAACAAAGATCAATAGTCAGTGCTCACCTTGACGCCATGACACTAAAACCTACAAATCAAGCCAGAAATCTTGGTGTAGTTCTGGACTCAGACCTAAATTTCAATAGTCACATGAAGACAATTACTAAATCAGCCTACTACCACCTTAAAAACATAGCAAGAACAAAAGAATTTCTGTCCAAACAAGATACAGAAAAACTTGTTCATGCTTTCATTTTCAGCAGGCTGGACTATTGTAATGGTGTCTTCACAGGCCTGAGTAAAAAATCAATCAGACAACTGCAGCTCGTCCAGAACGCTGCTGCCAGAGTCCTCACCAACACCAAGAGAGTGGAGCACATTACACCAGTGCTTAAGTCACTGCACTGGCTTCCTGTGTGTCAAAGGATAGACTTTAAAATCTTGTTACTTGTCTATAAAGCACTAAATGGTCTCAGGCCTAAATACATCTCTGATATACTTGTACGTTATGAAGCATCCAGACCCCTCAGATCATCTGGAACAGGTTTACTCAGTGTTCCCAGGATCAAAACCAAACAAGGTGAAGCAGCCTTTAGTTTCTATGCTCCGCGCCTGTGGAACAAACTTCCAGAATATCTGAGGTCAGCTCATTTAAATCAGGGCTTAAAACATTACTATTTACTGCAGCTTACCAGTGAACTAGACATGTAACTTATTGTTAGGATAATCTGTAGCTATTGTTTTTATACTTGTCTGCTGTTGCTTTTGCTTTATGTTTGCTTTTTAAATGCATTTTCTGCACTGTTTTTAACTATTTATTTTCTTGCTTTTAGCTCTTGTTTTTAATGATCTATTGTTTTTAATGTATTTCTCTTGTAAAACACATTGAATTGCCTTGTGTATGAATGGTGCTATATAAATAAAATTGCCTTGCCTTGCCTTGCCTAACCGAGCCCGGTTTATCCAACTGCTCTCACATGTGCTTTCATTTTCCGCTTACACATTCAACATGCCCCCTGATTGGTTACAAGGTAAGACGCATATTCACACGTTACTTTAACTCTTGTCAATGCAATACCTTGACAGTAGCGACTTGTTGAATGTCGGCACTCACCTGTCACTCAAAGCAGCCACAGATTTAATCATGCATACCTTTGAGCCTCAACAAAATATAAACATGTGAGTTACATAAAAATTCATCCCCATACAATCGTCATGAATGTTGGCATTAGCTAAAGAGACTAAAACTACTTTTTGTACCAGGCTGTTAACATATTTAATTCTGCTGTCAATTTGGACACTTTCATATGGGGGTCGATGGGGATTGACTTGCTCTTGGAGCCAGCCTCATATGGTCATTATAGACACTATAGTTGGCTTAATTTTTTAGCCATAGCCATGGAGGTTACTGCTTGGTCCAACTGCACAAAGTCAGCGAGGAATGAGGCTGGTATACCTTTTGCTCAGCACTTCCATCACGCTAGATTTGATGTTATTGTTGTTGTTGTTGTTGTTGCTTTGTGAATGGAGACACTTTCTGCTCTAATTGAACCTCTGCTCAAAAAACCCAAACTAGACCCATCCATTCTGAACAACTACAGACCAGTCTCAAAGCTCCCTTTTTATCAAAGATCCTTGAAAAAACTGTATTCAAACAATTGATAAATCATCTATAAGCTGGCTCTCTTTCTTTCCCCACTAATGTCTCCTATGGTGTCCCCCAGGGGCCGATCCTGGGCCCTATTATCTTTTCCATTTACATGCTCCCTCTAGGTGACATCATCCGTAAATACAATGTCCATTTTCATTGTTATGCAGACGACACACAGTTGTACATCCCAATCAAGCCCGGTGATCAGTCTAATATAGCAGCCCTCCACAACTGTATCACAGAAATAAAATACTGGATGTCAGACAATTTTCTCCAACTCAATCAGTCAAAATCCGATGTCATTGTTATACTTCCATTCACAACAAGAAAACTAATTTTGGAAAGCCTTGGCGATTTAACACCTCTTGTAAAACCCTCAGCCAGAAAGCTCGGCATCATTTTTGACCAGGACTTGAACTTTGAACTTCATGTAAAAAAAAAAGTGGTCCAGACATGTTTTTATCATTTGAGAAACATAGCCAAAGTCAGGTCTTTTATCTCAGCCACAGATTTGGAGAAACTCATCCATGCTTTTATTTCTTCACACCTCGACTATTGTAATAGCTTATATACCTGTTTCAGCCAGAAATCACTTCA
This sequence comes from Epinephelus lanceolatus, assembly GCF_041903045.1. Lineage (NCBI taxonomy): Eukaryota > Metazoa > Chordata > Actinopteri > Perciformes > Serranidae > Epinephelus > Epinephelus lanceolatus. The sequence continues at coordinate 40,199,410 of NC_135749.1, forward strand.
CCATCTACAGTTAGTACAAAATGCTGCAGCTCGGCTTTTAACTAGGTCTAAAAAATGTGACCACATCACCCCTGTTTTAGCATCCCTGCACTGGCTGCCTGTTCATTTTAGGATTGATTTTAAAATTCTTTTATTTGTTTTTAAGGCCAGACTTGGGCTAGCCCCTGCCTATATTTCAGACCTTTTATCCTCACACAGACCAGCTCACAGTCTGAGATCCGCTGATAAGGCCCTGCTAGCTGTTCCAAGGTCTAGGCTGAAAACAAAAGGCGACAGGGCCTTTGCAATCAGGGCCCCTAGACTGTAGAACGATTTGCCTGAGGAAATCAGGTTTTCAGAGTCTGTTCCTTGTTTTACATCGCTCCTCAAGATACACTTTTACAGGAAGGCTTTTATGAAGTAATGTTTAAATTGATGTAATGTTTAAGTTGATGTAATGTTTAATTTGTATGTATTTTGTCTTGATATTGAGTGTGTGCTGATATTTTATGCTGTAAAGCACTTTGTTATTTATATTGAAAAGTGCTCTACAAATAAAGTTATTATTATTATTATTACTATTATTACTTTGAAATCCAATTTGAGGAGCATCTGTCGAAATCTGACTGGAATTTCATGTCAACCGACCACTAAATGTGGTTATATATGTCTGATTTGCAAAATTCGCATTATATGCGTTATTTTTTGTTGTCCAGATTTCATGAAATTAATTGGTATGCAATATGAACAAGGCCATAACAATGCAAATTAGACCAGAGATCTACTTGCTGTTTTAACCACAAATTCATGCAGGGGACGGGCTGCATCATTTCATGGAATTATTGACATACTCGCCTCTTCGCTCCATGTGTTATGAGGGGATTCCATTAGAGGACACACCAAGGATTTTAGATCTGTTGTGGCAATTTTTAGCTGATCTGTTTGGGAGTCATCAAGCAAGACTAAATAGCTTTGTGCATGAAAGTTTATTCTCTATAGAGAAGGCGTAACCTCAAGCTCAGAGCTCAGAGGCTGTGCCCAGAACAGTAAATACAGGGCATCTTTATACTTTCACTCAGATAACAAGATGATGAGATATCAATTGTAGCTTTCTTGGGCTTTCCTGATTTATTAAGAATGTTCTCTTGATTATATCAGAGGAACATACCTGTTGCAACATGTTAGGTAACAGTCAATGAAGTAACGATAGATGTTTCCAAAAGGGGAATGCACAGGTCACACACTTACAAACACATGGGAAGAATGAAACAATATAAGCATAGACAAAATTTCCACCACAGATCATATAGAACTTATAGATTTGCATGATGTAAACAATAACATGGCAACGCATGATGGACTACGATGAACATGTTTCCACTTGTTTTTAAAAGACATCTTAGGCGACCCAGTCACACATGGACAGCGCTAAATATAAGTCTAAATGACCACCACGTCGCCTCGTAACCTGATCGCTCACACCACTTGCTGAAGTGGTCTGGGACGCATTTGAACTCATACACTGCCTGGCCAAAAAAAAAGTCGCCATCTGGATTTAACTAAGCAAATAGGTACGAGCCTCCTATTGGATAATTACTGCATGGGCGATTATCTTTCAGCTGGCAACAAGTTATTTAACCCCAACTGGTGCAATGAGTTGCTTCTCATTTCCTAAACAACCATGTCGAAAGACACATCCCGTGGTCGTGGAAAAGATGTTAGTCTGTTTGAGAAGGGTCAAATCATTGGCATGCATCAAGCAGAGAAAACATCTAAGAAGATTGCAGAAACTACTAAAATTGGGTTAAGAACTGTCCAACGCATTATTAAAAACTGGAAGGATAGTGGGGACCCATTGTCTTCGAGGAAGAAATGTGGCTGGAAAAAAATCCTCAATGATCGTGATCGGCGATCACTTAAACATTTGGTGAGATCAAATCGAAGAAAAACAACAGTAGAACTCAGGGCTATGTTTAATAGTGAAAGTAAGAGCATTTCCACACGCACAATGTGAAGGGAACTCAAGGGATTGGGACTGAACAGCTGTGTAGCCTTAAGAAAACCACTAATCAGTGAGGCTAACCGGAAAAAAAGGCTTCAATTTGCTAGGGAGCATAAAGATTGGACTCTGGAGCAATGGAAGAAGGTCATGTGGTCTGATGAGTCCAGATTTACCCTGTTCCAGAGTGATGGGCGCATCAGGGTAAGAAGATAGGCAGATGAAGTGATGCACCCATCATGCCTAGTGCCTACTGTACAAGCCTGTGGGGGCAGTGTTATGATCTGGGGTTGCTGCAGTTGGTCAGGTCTAGGTTCAGCAACAGTATGTGCTCAAAGAATGAGGTCAGCTGACTACCTGAATATACTGAATGACCAGGTTATTCCATCAATGGATTTTTTCTTCCCTGATGGCACGGGCATATTCCAAGATGACAATGCCAGGATTCATCGGGCTCAAATTGTGAAAGACTGGTTCAGGGAGCGTGAGACATCATTTTCACACATGGATTGGCCACCACAGAGTCCAGACCTTAACCCCATTGAGAATCTTTGGGATGTGCTGGAGAAGGCTTTGCGCAGCGGTCAGACTCTACCATCATCAATGCAAGATCTTGGTGAAAAATTAATGCAACACTGGATGGAAATAAATCTTGTGACATTGCAGAAGCTTATCGAAACAATGCCACAGCGAATGTGTGCTGTAATCAAACCTAAAGGCGGTCCAACGAAATATTAGAGTGTATGACCTTTTTTTTTTGGTGGTGACTTTTTTTTTGGCCAGGCAGTGTATGTTTTCTAGTGTAAACAAATGCGTCCTGATGTGTCCCTGACAAGGACTACATCATCAGGCTGTGGTGGTTGTTTTAGTGACAGTGCACTCTATAAGTGGACCATTTTACAGCAAGTTGGGTGAGGTGTGTCACGTCACGTAAAATCTGTTAATTCATGTTTATGTGTTATGTTGATCATATTGTAGCAAGCACAGGAGGTAAGATGTATATGATAGAGTAGCAATATGTATGGATATGTAGTACTCTAAACATCAAAAAGCCAGACAACGCCACTCTGGGAATTTCAACCAGGGAGATGTAATTTACCTCTAAATATCAGTAACAGTACAGATAAGGACACTCAGGTTCGTTATACTAATGAGCAGGAGACGTGGTTCCGTTTAAACGATGATATAGATTCTTTATTACAAAAGTATTAAAATGTTCCAAAATCTCATTCACACACACTTAGTGAAAAAGGGGAAATTGGGGCCTAATCAGAGCTGAGGCTTACCAGTGGGGCAATTGGTCAACTAGGGTAGATGAGGGAAGGTCACCCCAGATACACGTGAGCACTCATACACTCTCATACACGGTGGTGAACACACTCAAGACCAGGGGTGCACGGCACATCACACAGGAGGGAGATACCACCACCCAGGAGCACCAGTACCGCCACCTTAGGCACTCAGCTTCTGAAAAGGGAGAAAGAGGACAAAAGCAATTAAAGGGGGTTTCTTCAAACCAGTCACACAATTGAACAAAACATAACAAAGATGGGGTAAGTATAGGTGGTTGGCAGCCACAACTAAGCAAATTATATAAGTAAATGCAGGGTTATACGAGCTGCCACAACCCCACTATCAATAACAAAACAAAAATTCAGAAAAGAAATAATACAAGGAAGCAGAAAGCCACTTCCTCGTGATTGAATCAAAAGAATCAAAATAAACAAACTGTAACAAATACAGTAATCTAAAAGAAATAAACAAAAGAATATCACTTAAAGAAAATATACATCACGTGACAAACAAAATAAACCAAAAGCTACACCAAAATAACTAAAAGCTACACCAAAATAACTAATATATTACTAGAAAGAAAGAAACAGTCACATGATGGCGTAATGAATAGCAAATCAGGGATACATAAATAAGTCAAATCACCCACAAGGGATGGTTAAACAAATTAACAAAATGAACCCCTTGTACACACATCCATACTATTAAGATAACCCAGGGTAAGAGGTCGGCGGTTAGTTATGTCCATATGCAGCCCACAATTATAAAGTCCACACGATCACAGCCAGCTATACGCAGATGGTTGGGAGAAGCAGTTGGAGAAGAACCAGCCAGCAGTACAGCAGGCACCGGTGGACACAGTGTAAATTTAATGCCAAGTTAAGCAAAGGCAAAGCACCGGCGTAGGCGAAGCAGTGTGGACAAAGCAGCATAAGCAAAAAGGCAACGTAGACAAAGCAGTGTCAGCAAAGCAGCGTGGACACAGCCCGTGCAGGCAAAGCAGCAGCGTTTCTGAACAAGGGTTAGCGTAGCAGCAGCTTCCCCATGCAGCAATTAAACAGACCCTGGCATACAAAAGGAAACTTAAATTAGCAACAAAATAATAATTTATAAAGATAACAATAGCACCATATAGTCTACATAGGACCCACCAAACGGAGCTCTACAAAAGATAAATTTAACTTCTATTGTTAGGATTGCACCTATTTTTTTTCCTTTCCCTCTTCCTTTCCCCCCTCCTTTCTGTGTGAGTGTGAGCAGGTGAGGCAGGCTGCAGCAATCATCTCCACACCTGCAATCACTCAGCAATCCACCTGGAGTATTTGAGACCGGCTCTTCTCTGCAGTCATCGCCAGTTCGTTGTCAACCTTTGTATGGTAAAGCTCTTGGCACCTGTCTTGCACCAGGTTTTGTGCATGTTTGTTTGTGGCCGTTTACCTTGCTCCTAACTCTGATCTCCTCAGTTTCCAGTTTGTATCTCCGGAACTTCAGCTGCTGACCTGCCTCACCTGCTGCTGTCTGTGCCTGCTGCAGTCCAGCCTCAAGCTGCATCCTCCTCAGCCTGCTCTGCTCCACTGCCTGCTCCACTCCTCCGACACCCAATCCTGGATTTCCCCCCACCCTGCCTCAGTCCAGCTCTGTCCTCTCCCCGGTCCTCGTTATCTGTGGTACCAGCCAGTGAGTACTACCTGCCCATGTGGTCCAACAGCAGTATTGCTGCCTTGCATGCAGAAGACCCAGGTTCAAAACCTACTCTGGACTACTAGTATAATTCTCTTGGTGGAGCAAATAAACCCTTTTGAACTGAGCTCTGTGGTTGTCTGCATTATTGAGTCCACCTGTCGTTCTTTAATTTAACATCTATAATGATGGCAAACACTAAACAGGAGGACAAACAGCACAGCAACTGCTACCATACCTGCAGAGAAGCACACAGAGCAAGCAGGAAGTGAGGCAACCAAGGGGCAGGGCGTGCCTCCAGCTTCAGAGCAAGAAAGCGCCCAGGTGACAGCTACCTGCTTTTATAGACTGCGCCCCCTGCAGGGATTGGCTAATTACAGCAGGGCAGGCCAATTTACACCCAGCATGAGTACAATCTCATTCTGCTACAATCTACCCCCCCTTAAGGAATAGGAATCGTCGCCCCAACGATGGACCATTTAATCCCAAGGAAAACAGCTAATTCCACGGTCTAAAGAGAGTAACAACAGCGTTAGACACTGGGCCAGGAGCAGCCCCATGTGCAGATTCCCCTACGGACCTTGGAAGGCAATGGACGTTGGAGTGCTGGCCTGCAGTCGACCGTGCTGTCCATCGAACTCACACGTCGCTGTTGTCAGGGAAAGCGATCGGCGGAACAGCCAAAGAAGCGGATGGTAAGTCTGCTGCCACAGTAGTGGGAGCCTGCGAAGGACCTGGCACAGCAGACCTCCGTCATTTTGGCTCTTAGAAAATACGACCTTTTGACTCATTTTTAACTCATTTTATAGGTTTTTAAAATATTTTAAGCTCAGGCCCTGCTCTGTTATTACGTAATTCATCCACTCGGGCTGTTAATCATCAGACGGACCGGCCTCAAGTTTTAAACAATTCTGCATGACTGTGCCGACACAACAGCGCCGCAACTACCGGACGCATAGGCATCTCACCGGGCCCAGTTTCTGGGCTCTTGCCTGCAATTTTTAAACTCCTGGGTGATCATCATGCCCTGTGAGGACTGTTTTCATACCCACAGGGAAAGAGTGCTTACTAACCTTAGGAAAGATGTCCGGAGACTGTCGGAGGAACTGCGGAGGAAGGACGTCTTGCTGTCAAGCTACATTGAGACAGCTGCTGCACAAAACAAGAAGATCGGCGTCCTGAACTCCACCATCAACTCCTCCACGGTCGACACTTTGCTATGGGATCCTCTACAACCTCGGTCATCCTCCTGCTCGACCCCAAACCCAGAGAGCAACTGGTCTGAGGTGATAGGTAAGGGAGGGGGGAAGGCGCGGATCACGGATTTTCCACCGCCACTGCTCTACCTGTCGAACCGCTCCACAGCGCTGACTGAGGCACCGGATCACCCAGGTGAGGATGGCAGGGCATTCGTGGTTCCTGACCGTGCCTCCACTGGAGCGTCCCCCGACCCCATGCACCGACCAGTGGCCTCTCCTCCTGCTGGAGCTAGCGGTGGCGGAGTGGGAGGCCCGGACGGTTCACCTTCACATAACATCTTTGCTGCTGCTGCCGCCGCTGCTGCTACCGCTGATTCCGCTGCTGTCCCTGCGCCTACAATCACCGGGCCGTGCTCTGCATCTTGCGGAGTTGGAGAGTCATCCTGTGGGGTCCTGGCAGTTCACGTGCTGACGGCTCCTCCTGTTCTCCATCTCAACACCTTGACCAGGGGGCTTCCTGGTCCGAGGCTGTTGTCCGCGGGCGGAGGAGGAGCTCGAACGGGGCTGCTTCTATCCCTCGCCCGGCAGTGGGGCCTCAGCGATCCCCTCTCCATTCTTCAGCCCAGCGCAAGCGGCTCCTGCAGAATGCAGTGCGGAGGCACACCAGGGGCTCCGCTCACCTGGCAGGGAACCACGTTCACGGTCCAGCCACCTGCCCCCGTGGACAACTGTTGGATCCTCCTCCTACAACCCTCATTGTCGGGGACTCCATCATGAGGAACGCACGGATGAGGGGGGCGATCACACTGTCGTTCCCGGGCGCCACCGTTACCAACATAACGGAAAAAATCCCAGGCATCCTGAAGTCTCATCTGCAGGCCGACAGACTGATCATTCATGCAGCTACGAACGATATCCCCAAGCAGCAGTCCGAACTTTTAAAGTGGGATTTTATCCACCTCTTTAATCTGGTCAAACAGTCACAGCTGAGTGCTTTTATCTCTGGCCCCACCCCCACCTGTGGCAGAGGAATAGGCCGTTTTTCCAGACTGCTCAGTGTAAACACCTGGCTCTCCTCCACCTGCAGTTCCCACAACGTTGCCTTCATAGACAACTTCGATGTCTTCTGGGAAAGGAGGCATCTCTTTGGAGCTGATGGGCTTCACCTCAATAAAGCCGGTTCCCGTCTACTCTCCGCTAACCTGGCATACAGCGTCCAGCATGCCCGCACCACACTCTCCTCTCCCCGCTCCAAACCCACACCTGCTGACCAGTCCGTCAGCGATTGATGTCCCCCATGTTTTTAATTCCACTTTTAACAGCAATGCACGCATCACCGGACTTGGACCTTGTTTCCACACAAACACTACATCAATTCCTGTCATCATAACAAACAGAGAGCAAACTAGATATCACCACACATATCTAGATAAACACATCAATACAGTAAACTTTAATAACCTCAAACCTCTCCTTAAATATCAACCACCATCTCTACAGTCCAGAAGTCACCAATCACTATCAATATGGCACTTTTAAACGTTCGCTCTCTGGCAAACAAGTCTTTTATTATCAATGAGCTGATTTTAGATAACAAAATTGATTGTTTATTTTTAACTGAGACGTGGCTGAGCGCGGACGCACCAGCTGTTCTCACTGAGGCCTCCCCACCAAATTTTAATTTTGCTTTTTCTGTAAGGAGCGGTAAGAAGGGTGGTGGTACTGCATCAATCTCCACTAATTCACTCACTACTAAACACATTCTGTTTGATCAGTACACCACCTTTGAACATCATGCAACTGTTTTTAGCAGCCCTCCAATCCTATGTGTCACAGTCTACAGACCACCCAAACAATGTGCTGCTTTTATTAATGAATTTTCTGAATTTTTATCAATAATCCATACCGCTTATGATATGATAATTCTATCCGGTGATTTTAACCTGCACATAGACAATCAGTCAGATTCCTTTGCACATGAGTTTTTAAACATCCTCAGCTGTATGGATTTTACTCAACATGTCACACAGCCAACTCACAACAGAGGACACACCTCTGTGTCTGACCATTATTGTGTGTTTTTTAATATCACCGGTTTTATTCAGCGAGAGACCTCGGTGCGAACTGTGAGGAAACGCTATCTTACCTCTGAAGTGGCTGCAAATTTTATTGAAGTTTTAGATAAATGTCCTCCAGTTATTTTACCTGCTTCCTGCAATTCTATTGTTGAAGATTTTAACAGTAAACTAAAGTCAAGTCTTGATTCAGTCGCTCCACTAAAATCAAAGCTGGTACAAGACAGTCATATAACCCCATGGAGAAATGAAGAAATCAAAAAACTGAAAAGAAATTGCAGGATAGCAGAAAGGAGATGGAGGAAAAACAAATTAACAATTAACTACCAAATATTCCATGAGCAACTTAAAATTTACAATAATGCACTCAGACATGCAAGAAACACTTACTTTGCCAACATAATCAATAATCATAAAAATAATCCCAGAGTCCTCTTCTCCACCATCGACCTTTTAATCAACCCTGATTTTAACAAGTTCCAAAGCACTTCAACAGATTCCCTTTGTGAAGACTTTGTAGTCCACTTTAGAGGTAAAGTTGACGGCATCAGATCTGATATTTTATCCTATCAAAATACAGTTCTTAACACATCTGAATGCTTGTTTTTACCTGAGGAAGCACTGGACAGTTTTGTCCTGGTTGATGCTGAGACGCTTGGTAGAGTTTTCCTCCGAGTGAAACCAACAACCTGTCTTTTAGACCCAATTCCTACATCACTTTTTAAAACATTTTATGGATTCTTCGAAGATGAGCTTTTAAACATTGTGAATTCTTCTCTTCAAATGGGTACTTTTCCCGATGCCTTTAAAACAGCAGTGGCGAGACCCCTTTTGAAGAAGAACAATTTAGATCCTAATGTTAATGTTAACTACAGACCGGTATCCAACTTACCATTTTTAAGTAAAATTTTAGAGAAAACTGTTTTTATTCAGCTTAATGATTTTTTAAATAATAACAACATCTTTGATAAATATCAATCTGGATTTAGGAAGAATCACAGTACAGAGACAGCCCTGCTGAAGATCGTTAACGATCTCAGGTGTAACTTGGACTCACAGAAGTTATCAGTCCTGGTGCAACTGGATCTAAGCGCTGCCTTCGACACAGTAGATCACCCTATTCTTTTAAACACTCCAACAGCTGCTCTCTGGCACTGTTCTTAAGTGGTTCACTTCCTATCTCACAGATAGAAAATTCTTGGTAAGTATGGATACATGCTCTTCAGAGATCCATGAAATTAAATGTGGTGTACCCCAAGGCTCAATTTTAGGTCTCGTACTTTTTAATTTGTACATGCTGCCTCTTGGTTGTGTCATCAGGAGACATGGTATTAACTTCTACAGTTACGCTGATGATACACAACTGTATATCTCCATGTCTCCTGATGACACAGGGCTAATTGATGCCCTTTTTAACTGTATCTTGGACATCAAATCCTGAATGGCAGAAAACTTTTTACAGCTCAACCAGGACAGTTTTACTCATCGGTCCTGAGGCTCAGACAGAGAAAATTTTATCCAAACTACAGGCATTGTCCTTAAATCCAATTCAAGTTAAAAACCTGGGTGTTATTTTTGACTCTGAGCTTACTTTTATTCCACATATTAAGCATGTAACAAAAACAGGCTTTTATCATCTAAAAAACATAGCCAGAGTCCGCCCGTTTTTCTCTCGAGCCAACACGGAGACGCTAATGCATGCTTTTATCTCTAGTCGTATTGATTACTGTAATGCCCTGCTTTCTGGTCTTCCCAAAAAAAGTATCTCAGGCCTACAACTTTTACAAAACTCTGCTGCATGTGTGCTGACGAAGACCAGAAGGCGGGCCCACATTACACCTGTATTAGAATCACTGCATTGGCTCCCCGTGTGTTTCAGGATTGATTTTAAGGTTCTTTTAATGGTTTTTAAATGTCTTAATGGTCTATGGCCTTCTTATCTTACAGAATTGCTTATACGCTACGAACCCTTGCGGACCCTGAGGTCCTCTGGCACTGGCCTCTTGATCATTCCCAAAGTTAGAACACATGCTCAAGGGGAGGCATCTTTCCACTATTATGGCCCCCGTCTGTGGAATGGCCTGTCGGAGAACCTGAGGGCGGCAGAGAATGTAGTTATTTTTAAAAGCAGACTCAAGACCTACCTATTTAATCAGGCTTTTAACTAATATTTTCTTAGTTTTCTGATGTTTTACTGTCATTGACACTTTTACTTCGTAAAAAACTAAGAATGAAAAACCTGATATTTTAATGTCATTTTTAGTCTTGTACTGAGGTTTTAATGTCACTCTTAGTCTTTTATTGATGTTTTATGTTATTCTTAGTTTTTAACTCCTGTGTTTCCTCAGTGGGGGCCCTCTGTACTGGGGGCTGTGATTGGCCCTGGACTCCGTGTTGGTGTCTTGGTGGCCACGGGCTGTGATCAGCTCCCGGTGCAGACGACTCCCTGCAGTATTGTTTCCTCACCTGGTTGCTCTGCGATCTGCCACATATTTTTATGTCTACATCATGACTGTGTTTGTGGGTGGGTGGGTGTGTGTGTGGGTGGGTGTGGGTGGCTGGGTGGGTGGGTATGTCTGTGGGGGTGTGGGTGGCTGGCGGGTGGATGGGAGGGCCATTTCTTCTAACCATGTAAAGCACTTTGTGCTACATTTTTGTATGAAAAGTGCTTTATAAATAAAGATTGAAAGATTGAGTCAGATTGTGGGAGCAGCAACCGAGGGGTGGTCTAAGTCACTGCAGCTGTTCGAGCAGGGGTTGCCTGGGGGGCCCCGTGCCCCAGGACAAACAAATCACCGTCACCTGACAGCTCGTCCTCTGACGACTTCCTCCTGTTGGCGCTTTTAAGACTCTGTAAACCACAGGGCCCCACAGATCCTAGATCTTATGATGCCCCCTCAGACTGAAATCCCGCAGCCACACCAACTGGCCTTCTGTCAGTGGTGTATCTCGAACATGGTGATCCTAGTTTTTCTTTCTGCGCTCTGCCGCAACCTTCAACCTTTTCCGGGCCCCCTCAAAGGCTATCTGCAGCCAGGTTTCGTGCTCCTGGATCCACCCATGGATGTCACCACCAACAGGATCTGGAACTCTACCCAACAGAAAATCGACTGGTAACCTGGGTTCTTGTCTGAACATCAGGTAGAATGGAGACTCACCAGTTGCCTGGTGGGGAGTGGTGTTGAAGGAGTACAGCACCTGTGGCAAGCAGGAGTGCCAGTCTGTTTTCCGAGACACCGGCAAGGTACGCAACAGGTTGCGAAGGGTGCGATTGAAACGTTCGCACTGGCCATTACTGGCCGGGTGGTACGGAGTGGTGCGAGGTTTCTCAGTGCCGTAAAGGCCACAGAGCTGCTGGATGAGGGAGCTCTCGAAGTTATGCCCCTGGTCTGAGTGTATCCGGGCAGGGACACCAAACTTAAAGAACCATTCAGAGACCAGAACCTGAGCCACAGTGGAGGCTCGTTGGTCCCGAGTAGGCACAGCAAGCGTGTACTTACTGAAAACGTCAGTCATGACGAGGACATTTTCCAGCCCATTATGGCTGGGTTCCAAAACAGTGTAGTCCATGGCTAGAATCTCGTTAGGGCGAGAAGCCAGCAAATGCTCCATGAAGCCACGAGCAGCTGGTTGGGTGTCTTTGGCAACTTGGCACCTCTCACATGCCTGGCACCACTGTGCCACCTCTGAGGACATACCTGGCTAGTAACACCGCTGCCTCAGTAGCTCCAAGGTTCTCTCCACACCCTGATGGCCGTGCCCCTGATGAACCTGATTAAGCACCTCTTCCTTTAAAGCAGCAGGCAACAGCAACTGAAGCACTTCTTCAGCACCATCAGAACGGAAGACCTGCCGATAGAGAACTCCATCCCTCTCTACCAACCGGTCCCATTGTCAGACCAGTGCCAATGCGGGACGAGATAACTGCTTCCGCTCCTGAAAGTCGGGTCGCTGCTTCCATCTCCAGAGCACAGAGACTTCCTGGAGGACAGGGTCAGCTTGCTGGAGGGCACAAAGACCAGAAGGTGCATGATGAGGCAGGGCTACAACAGCAGCTTGAGTGGCTTCAGCAGGTTCACGCTGCAAGGCTCGCTGTAAGGGCTCAGGGAGTGATGTGCCGGAGACCATGGCATCCAGATCCTGTGGCTCGGGTGGATACTTGTGGGATAAAGCATATGCATTTTTGTTGCTCCTCCCAGAGCGGTACTTTATTTCAAAGTCAAATGACACAAGTTGGGCTGCCCAACGTTGCTCAGTGGCACCAAGCTTAGCCGAAGACAGGTGACTGAGGGGATTGTTGTCTGTGAAGACAATACACTTGTGGCCCAGCAGGTACTCCCTAAACTTCTCAGTCATAGCCCACTTGTGCACCAAAAACTCCAATTTCATGGAACTATAGTTCGACATGTTGCACTCAGTGGGCTTCAGACCTCTCCTGGCATAGGCTATGGGCCTAACCTTACCATTCTGTTCCTGTGAGAGCACAGCCCCATGGCCACCATAGCTTGCATCGACCTCCAGGATGAATGGTTAGGAAAAATCTGCGTAAGCAAGCACTGGTGCAGTGGTGAGCTTATTCTTCAGTGCCTCAAAGCTTCGGTGACACTCCTCTGACCACTTCTTGGAAACAGCTCACTCAGCCAACTTAGATTTCCTGCCTCCCAGCTCTGCTACCAGCCTGTGCAGGGGAGCCGCCAACTTGGCAAAACCTTCAACAAAGCAATGATAATAGCTGGCAAAACCAAGGAATGATCGCAGCTCTGAGATGGTAGTGGGAGGCTGCCAGTTAGTGACCACCTCTACCTTGCTGGGGTCTGTGGAAGCACCCTTATCAGAGACCACATGGCCCAAGTACAACACTTCCCGCTGAAAGAACGCACATTAGTTAAGCTTGGCCTTGAGGCCTTGCTGCTGCAACCGCCCCAGCACCACCTCCAACCTCTCCAGATGTTGCTCTACTGTGGAAGAGAAAACCACGATGTCATTAAGGTAGAGGAACAATGACTGGCATTGTTGGTCACCGAACAGCTGTTGCATCAGTCTTTGGAAGGTGCTGGGGGCACTGCAGAGCCCAAAGGGCATGCGATTCCATTTGAAGAGGCTGAAAGGAGTGCAAAATGCAGTTTTGGGGCGGTCGGCCTCTGAGACTGGGACCTGGTTGTACCCACTGGCCAGGTCCAGGGTAGAAAACCAGTGAGCACCTTTCAGGGCGTCCAAAGACTCCTCCATCCGTGGAAGAGGAAAAGCATCCTTTCTGGTCTTGTTGTTAAGTTGCCTGTAGTCTACACACATGCGCAGACTGCCATCCTTCTTCACAAGCACGATTGGGGAGCCATAAGGGCTGCTACTCTCTCTGATTACCTGTGCGTCGAGCAGTTGATTGATATGGTCTTTGACCACCTCGTACTCGGACGGCGTAATGCGCCTGTAGCGCTGCCTGACAGAAACGTCATCCAAGAGAGGGATGTCATGGGTTACCAGGTTGGTGCAACCCAAATCCCCATCGTGGGCAGAAAAGACAGACTCATACTTCCTAAGAAGAGACTTCACCATGCCTTGCTCATCAGTGTGCAATGCAGACAAGTCTATGGCCTCGATCTGATCTGGCACTGCGGGAGAGACTGACTGGGACGCCATTGTGGCTACACCAGATGGAACCTCAGTGACTCCTGTAGGCAAGCTGACGACATGGACCTCTGGAGCCTCAGATACCGAGGGCAAATCAAACAAAGCCAACCCATACTGTCCAAAGAGCTCTCTGTAACATCTGCAAATGATGTTCATCCCCATGACACCAGGGACCTGAGAAGACACATCTCCAGGGGGGTCCTTGACCACCAACACCCCACACCGCGGCACTAACTTACCACAGAGCTTGACATCGAGCTCCAGATAGCCAATGTAGGGGATGGCTAACTCATTAGCTGCTCTGAGCTGCAGCCAGTTGCAAGAATGGAGCCTCTCTCGACCCCAAGGTTCAAAATGCTGGAGGAAAAAGCTTTCTGTGAATGTAGACACCATGGACCCAGTATCTACAAGGCAAGGGACCTTAACTCCACCCATGCTCACATCTATCTGTGGACAAGATGACATAAGCTTAGAAGCTTCCTCTAGCCCACTTGAAACAACCCCTGAGCCAGTGGCTGCCCCCCCCCCCCAAACTGTGGCTCTGCAATTCGGCGGGTGCTAGTTTTCCGAGACCGGAGACCAGTGTTTGCATATGATGGGGCCACGATGAGATGGATGGCGGCGCTGATGGGGGTTCTGCAAAGCGGAAATGCTTTGAGTAAGTTGGTTTAAATGCTCTTGCTGAAGTCTTAACATCTCCCTCATCTCCTGAAGCTCAGACACTGGGGCTGGAGCAGCTGCTTCCCGAGGGCCACCCTGCACTCTGCACTGGAGACCAAAAGCTGAAGGGACAGAGTGACTTCGGCCCCTAACACCTCCTGGCAAACCCTCACGTTCCCACCTGATCGCCTCACTCCTGACCTCAAGCAAAGTAGCAGTAGGCTGTCTACGCACCAACTGTTTTAGCTTGCAACGGACGGCACCATCCAACACATGCTCAACAAACTGGTCACGCAACAAAACATCAGCATTTGACATCTCACTAGGTGCACACGCTTTCACCGACGCCATCAGATTCATCAACGCGAGAGAGAACTCTTGGAGCGTCTCACCTTCCTGTAAGGGGAGACGCATAAGATTCAGAACAACCATACAGTTCCTGCAAAACGGAAAAGATCTTGGCTGGGTCCTCCCTTTCTGCACTGGGGCAATATTTTATTTCTTCTCATGCCTCACCTTCAAGATGATAAAACAAGAAAAATGCCTGATCAGATGCAGATCAATGGCATGCCCTCATGCAGGGATTGGCTACTTACAGCAGGGCAGGCCAACTTACACCCAGCATGAATACACATACATGAATACATTCTGCTACAATATCATGCCTTAGTTTAGTTTCATGTTTAGTCGTTTTTGTTGTCATGAGCACTTGTATGTTAAGTTAAAGTCACTCATGTCTAGTCTTGTCTCGCACTTCCTGTTTTATTTTGTACTCACCTTTTCCCTCTCGTTTCAGACCCTGACTTCCTCCCTTTGTGTGATTTTCCCACCACTGTGATTTTCTCCCTGCTCCCTGATTGGTCTCACCTGTGATCCCCCTACCTCATGTATAAATAGTCCTTGTCTCCCTTTGTCTTGTGTCAGTTCGTCTTGTTATGTTGCTCAAGAGAGTACTGTCTAGCGTCCAAGCCACAAGAGTGTTTTGGAGTCATTTGATGGTGTATTTGATTAGTTTTGAGGGAGAGAGGGGGCCGTACCATTCACCTCCATTTTGTGCGCTGAGCAGCAGGCAGCTCTGCCCCACCGATCTCAGAACAACAGGCACTCCTACCCATATGACTATAGGGATTACGGCAATAGGCAAATTTGCCAAAATGTCAAACTATCCCTTTAAGTGTTTACTGGCCTCATCTACCAACACCTTTAATTCCATAGGGTTGAATTTCACTTTGCGCTTTCTCTCCAAACTCGCCATGCTGCAAACCATGAAACACGCAAAACCCTCATTTAAATAGGGTGTCTCCAACACGTTTGCACCTGTTGTCATTTACGCAATCACCCTTAGTAAATCATCCGCAAACCGCGGTTCAGCCCCACACGCAAAATTCTAGATTGCGCATGCAAATTAGTACACGCAAATTGGGATCTTAGTAGATCCGGCCCTATGTGTACTATCGCAAGTATACAATTTGAGATACACTCAGGGTCTATATTAGGCTTGTTCGAGATGAACTGTGCCTTGCCTAGAAAATAGACGAGATCAGGTGGCTGCTGCAGGAGGTGGTGACAAAAAGCTGCATTCAAGTCAGACAGTTTTCTGACAATTTCCAGCAGCCTTCAGTCTGTACAGAAAGTCACAGAAACACTCACATCCTGCCCAATATGATATCGATTGATAAAAAACATTATCAGGCTCATATATCAGGTTGTCCCCTGTCCCCAGTCGTTTTAATTATAATAGACTGAGTTTTTAAAATGCTTTACAGGTGATCTGTATTTTATGTTCATGGTTCAACCTCCATTTTACATGAATGCTCATGTAAATCAGCATCATACCAGTTTGCTGCTGCAGAGCAGACCTGTCCCCTCAACTACATAGGCTAAATAAATTGTGACTGACCATATAGTTAATATTTTCAGAGGGACAAAAAAATAAAGACAACAGCTTTCATTAAAGATCAGTCAGATATAATCAGGGCGTCACATCTGTACAGATGTTATTTTAAGGTTCCTCACATCTCAGCACATGTCTCTGTGATGTTAAATACTTCAATGATTAGAACAGTCCAGTGTTAATATACAGTAGACTACGTATGGTTTATGATGGATGTATTTAGTCTCTGATGACTAAACTTCACCATCAGTAACACAACATGTTTTCTGGTAACAGAATAAACCTTCAAATCAGACAAATAAAATTTAAATCTCTGAAATTAAACAAAAATGAAAAGTTTATATCAAACGTCATATTAGGCCCATTTGAGATGAGTCAGGCCTGTGCAGATTCGATCACCGGCGATCAGCGTACAATGCATACCAGTTAGTTTTGTGTCTGACTTCATCCCGACTTGCTCTGACGTATTACAAAAGTGGATGGCGATAATGGACAGGTGTAACCTTGTATGGTAGTGTTGGTGTGTGAATGGGGCCTGTGTTGTAAAACTCTTTGAGGCGTCACTGAGACAAGAAAAGCAGTCTATTTATCATTCAAAGCCCACAACAACAGTAACCCTCATAACCATAAACTCAGCACATAGCACACATGTTACATACATACTGTTTACAAACTTTGATCGTTGTATGTGTGAGTGTCAGCTATTCAGCAGTCTGAAAACAAACTGTTAGTGAAAAGGCTTTTAGTCTGCAGGATGGCTGGTATCTTTTTCTTTTTTACTACAGTCCTTTATATTACAAAAGTGGATGGCGATAAAATCATGAGAGTGAGGCAGCTGCAGTTTTTAGAGCCAGGCACTGCAGTTGCTCTCCACCGACTGCACTGCCTGGCTCTCTCCTGATCTAACAGCTGATGTCAACTCAGCAAGAAGATGTTTTAGATAAACTTTTCATTTTTTGTTGAATTTCAGAGATTTAGATTTGATTTGTCTGATGTGAAGGTTTATTCTGTTAACAGAATACATGTTGTGTGAGTCATCAGAGACTATATACAATCATCATAAACTTTACGCAGTCTACTGTATATTAACATTGGACTGCATAATTATTCAAGTATTTAACACCACAGAGACTTGTGGTCAGTGGGATGTAAGGATTCTTAAAATAACATCTGTACAGATGTGAAGCCCTGACTGTATCTGTATCTTATTGTCAAAATGTATTTAGCCTGTGTAGTTGAGGGGACAAGTCTGCTCTGCAGCAGCAAATTGATATGATGCTGATTTACATGAGAAATCATGTAAAATGGAAGTTCAACCATGAACAGAAATTACAGATCGCATCAAAGCATTTTAATAAATTAATCTATCATAATTAAAACAATTGGAGACTGAGAACCAACTTGTATATAGGTCTGATGATATTTTAATAAATTGACAACATATCGGGCAAGATGTAAGTGTTTCTGTGACTTCCTGTATGGGCTGAAGGCTGCAGAAAACTGTCCGACCTGACAGCAGCTTTTTGTCACCGCCTCCTGCTGCAGCTGCCTGATCTCAGCTACTTTCCAGGCAAGGCACAGTTCATCTCAAACGAGCCTATTGTTGAGTCAACATCTAAACCAATCAGCAGTCAGATAAGGTAAGAGCCAGGTGTTTCCCATTATGATCCGAGTCTTGCAGTTGGTGGAGAGCAACTGCAGTGCCTGGCACTAAAATCTGCAGCAGCCTCACTCTTGTGAGATTATTGCTGTCCACTTTTGTATGACGTCAGAGGAAGTCGGGAATAAGTTGGACACAAAACGAACCGGCATGCATTGTGCACCGATCACTGGTGACTGAATCTGCACAGGCCTGGCTCATCTTGGATGAGTCTATTGTTAGTTCTGACTTCACCGCAGATTACAGAAGAAAAAGTGACAGTGATGCCATCATAGATGTTATGTATCCAGCAGCCATCATATAGCAAGTGAACCTATATTTAAAAGCAAATATCTCCAGCCATCCAACCCCTGCTCTCCACTACAAACCAAGTTAAAGTTTATTTTCATATAAGCACAGTGAAAGTGCCCCATCTCTCTGGTTCTTTGTGATGATAAATACATCCAGACAAAGTGTCCTTGGACAAGATACTGAAGATGTTTGTGTGCGTGTGAATGTTTATCTGATGGACAGGTGTAACCTTGTATGGTAGTGTTGGTGTGTGAATGGGGCCTGTGTTGTAAAGCTCTTTGAGGCATCACTGAGACAAAAAAAGCAGTCTATTTATCATTCAAAAGCCCACAACAACAGTAACCCTCATAACCATAAACCCAGCACATATCACACATGTTGCATACATACTGTTTACAAACTTTGATTGTTGTATGTGTGAGTGTCAGCTATTCAGCAGTCTGAAAACAAACTGTTAGTGAAAAGGCTTTTAGTCTGCAGGATGGCTGGTGTCTTTTTCTTTTTCACTACAGTCTTTTATAGTTCTTTACAGTCATGTGATGCAGACTGCCAGCTCACTCTCTGTGGTGACTTGGGTAAAAGTTCACAAGAACTTCAGTTCACATACTGAAGCCCTGGATGCACCTCAGGAAGTGCAGCCTCTGCTGCCTTCAAGGACCTTGTGAGTGTGTCTGTGTTTGTGCCCAGGAATTTAAAACTGCCAACAATTTCGACAGGTGGCCTGTTGATGCGAATATGAGTGGAATTCCCTCTGGTTTTCCCAAAGTCAACAATAATTTATTTTGTCTAGAGAGAGTGGAACCATTGGGTTAGGTAATTCACTTCACTCCTATAGGCCCTCTCACCACTGTTTCAAGAAACATATGCATGCACATTTTGAAGTATCACATTAGAAAAGCTGTATGGAAATGGCAAAACTAGATAAAACTGTTCTCTCGTGGTGGTTTTGCCTTTGTTGAAAAAGAAATGATGTGATAAACGGGATCTGGAAATGCCTTTGCAGAATAAGATCTGATATAGTGAACACTTAACTTGCATCACAGATCAGCTGTTTCTTCTGTCAACGTGTTCCAAGATTCAGACGAAGAAGATAATGAATTAAAAAACAAACAGTGTTTATTACATTTCTACGGAGCCCCTAAAGTCCCCAAAAAAGAAAAAGTATCGAGTTAGTATCTCGTGCGCACGAGATAGCATCTGAATGGATGATACAGTAAAAACATTCAGAGGTTTAAAGATGTTAATCTGCTTTTTAAAACTCTGCTTCAGTACAAAACCCTCATAGAATCATTTAGCAATCAATTAGCAAATTAAGTTTTAACATTAATGAACATGATAACATCACCCCAGAGGCTGTGTGTGTCTGACAAACCCTTCTCACAGCTAATTTAGGGGGGCTCATCTTATCTCTGTCATTGAAATGTAGTTCCTGCTTGTTTTCCCTCAAAAGCTCCTTAGTTTTCAGCAGCATCTAATGCTTTAGTTGCTGTTGTCATATTTCTTTGTTACAGCTCTCTGTGTAGTTTTTAGGGCAGTGTGTTTTCTCTTTCTCTCTTCTTCATGGTCAAATTGTTGAGAAGTTAAAATCCAACTGGACCTGGCATCCCGTGTTTTTTATGGAGCTTTATATAAAGACTCCCACACAGCTGCAGGAGGCTGCACTGACATGGATCCACAGTGTGGGTTTAAAAGCTTCTCCAGCAGCAGCACTCCATGTTTCACTCTGCTGTATCTGATGTGGTCAAAATGTGGGGGGTGAGATACCACTTTAACATGCTGAGGAGCACACACTTTACTTTACTTTTACCTGTTTACATCATACAGGTTTATACAGAACAGACAGCAGGTGCAGAATAAATGTGTCATAAATTTTCACGTGGAAATGATGTTTATTTGTTGTGAATATGAAACGGTCACATTAAGAGATGAGGAAATGGCTGTGTGTGTAATACAGCTCTATCTATCTATCTATCTATCTATCTATCTATCTATCTATCTATCTAATTTAATAATAATTGTAGTAATTGTACAAATGTGTAATAATTTGCACTGTCTGCACGGGCTGGAGGCCGAAACGGCCACGAGTGCAAGGTCCTGCCCAACGCTGCTCGCAGCTTTAATTAGGGACCTCGGCCAACAGCAGAGGTCCCTGTTGTTTTTGGTACGTTTATTCGGGACCTCAGCCAACGGACGAAGTCCCTCTTGTTTCTGGTATGTTTATTATTATTCTTTCTTTCTTTAGTCTTTCTCCCACCGCCTCTTTGAGCCGGAATTCGATCCCCTAAACATGCTCAAAAACTCACCAAAATTGGCATGCATATCAGGACTGGCGAAAAATTTGATAAAATGAAAAAATTAACCCCAAAAGTGCCAAAGGGCTCTCTGGTGCCACCTAGACACACAAAAATGGCCACTGCGACCTGTAGGAATGTCATTGAAAGATTAAACCAAAACTGGCTTTTTCGTCTCATCAACACCTACAAATCACACACTGACACCCCTGACCTAAATTCAACAGGAAGTGAGGTAGTGCCTCTGAAAATAACATGAGCAAATGTGGAGAAATTGTCTGCTGCGAGCTAGACTGGAGAGGGGTCTAAAATCATCTAAAACTTTTGTTTTTAACTACTTGAGCTGGAGGCCAAATCGCGGGAGTCTGAGTTCCTGCCCAACGCTGCTTGCAGCTTTAATTTTACATTACTTTCAAAACATGTCTCTAAAATGTTTTATAAAAAAAAGATATTTGTACTGCTGTAGCTATTTCTGTTTTACACATCCATACAGTACAACCACTACATCAAAAATCACTTTTGAACAGTAACACATTCAAAATTGTTTGTATTGCTATTGTTTTTTTTAGGGAGTTTTTCCTTATCCGCTGCGAGGGTCATAAGGACAGAGGGATGTCGTATGCTGTAAAGCCCTGTGAGGCAAATTGTGATTTGTGATATTGGGCTTTATGAATAAAATTGATTGATTGATTGATTGATTGATTGATTGATTGATTTGTTTTACATTACTTTCAAAACACATTTCAACTGTTTTCAAAAAGATATTTTTACTGCTGTAGCTATTTCTGTTTTACACATCCATTCAGTACAAACACTACATCAAACATTACTTTTGAACAGTAACACATACAAAATTCACTGAGAATATTTTCAAAACACATCTCTTAAGACTTTTTGTTTGTCCATACACTTGAAATTAGTCCACTGCCAAAAGGGCATTTTTAAGGCTAAACACCCTAGACTCCAGCTTCCCATCCTCCAGGCCCATCAAGACTTTCTGGGTAAAGTCAAATGTATTAGTCAAGGCTTTTGGGTAACTTAGATGCAGCGCATAAATCAGTGCAAAAAGCATGACAAATGCGTCAGCGAATGTGGGGAGATCAATAACCATGTTGCTAGGGCTGGGTGGTATACCAGTTCATACCGAAAACCGGTATTTATTTTCATTTTGATATGAATTTTTCATATACCGCAATACTGGTGAATAGCCCAAACAACGTCTAAAACGAGCGCAGCGGGAAAGTGTTTCAGCAGGGACCCATTTCAACGCTGCACATCACAGGCTCGCTAGAGCCAGCTAGAGTGAGAGCATAGAGAAAAGTTTAGAGGCGAGAATGCCTGCCAGAGTCCTGAAAGCGAAGAAACTGTACACGTTGCTGAAGAAGAACACGATGACCCAGAAGAAGATACCGAAAAGAGCGGTGTTTCCCCTATATGCAACTAGCAGCGGCGCACTGCCCCGATGTGCACACACACAGACACGTGTTCACACACACACACACAGGTGAGCACACTAGAGCGCGGCTCATGCCGCATTTTCCTGACCGAAGCCAACCCAAGTCCAAAACAACTATAACCGAGCACGGCACTAATGGAGCGGAGCCTGTGCTGCATTCAGTCGTTGTCACGTAAATACCAAATTCCAGCACTTTAATAGGCCATAGCACAACACAGCAGCATGTCAAGTGGGCCGAACCCGAGCAAAACACAGTCAAATACCGTGAAACCGATTTTTAAAAACACTGTGATATGAAAATTTTGTCATACCGCCCAGCCCTACATGTTACCCTCAAGCACGACTGCAATCCTCTCTGGGCAGAAGAATGTAGCATCTGTTGAATTGGCACTGATCAAGAGGAGCCCGACTGGTACGTCATCGATGTTTGGTTCGTCAGACTGCGATACCTGCAGACAAGAACAGAGGTCTTACCTGTGGCCCCAAACTGCCTCAGCTATCTCCCAAAGACACTTGCAGCAAATACATCATTGCCATGGACAAACGGCAGCCAAAAACAATTAATACTCATATATTACTCATACACATATACAGCGCCTTGCAAAATTATTCACCCCCCTAGGAATTTTTCACGTTTTTAAACCTCACAACCTGGAATTAAAATGTATTGTTTGAGCATTTGCATCATTTCATGTACAGAACATGCCAACAACTTTGAAGATGTGAAAAGTTTTTTTTATTGTGAAGCAAACAACAAAAAGGCCCAAAAACAAAGAACTTCAGTGTGCATAATTATTCACCCCCCTGAAGTCAGTACTTTGTAGAGCCACCTTTTGCAGCAATTACAGCTGCAAGTCTCTTTTCATAAGTCTCTATGAGCTTGCCACATCTTGCAACTGGGATTTTTGCCCATTCTTCATGGCAAAACTTCTCCAGCTCCCCCAAATTGGATGGTTTCCGCTTGTGAACGGCAGTCTTCAAGTCAAACCAGAGATTTTCAATTGGATTGAGGTCCGGGCTTTGACTAGGCCATTCTAACACATTTAACTTCTTCTCCTTAAACCATTCAAGCGTAGCTTTAGCAGTATGCTGCGGGTCATTGTCCTGCTGGAAGGTGAACCTCCGTCCCAGTCGCAAATCACAGGCAGACTGAAACAGGTTTTGCTCCAGAATGTCCCTGTATTTAGCACCATCCATCTTTCCCTCTATGCGGACCAGTTTCCCAGTCTCTGCTACTGCAAAACATCCCCACAGCATGATGCTGCCACCACCATGTTTCACTGTGGGGACGGTGTTCTTGGGGTGATGGGATGTGTTGGGTTGCCGCCAGACATAGCATTTCCCTTTGTGGCCAAAAAGTTCAATTTTAATCTCATCTGACCAGATCACCTTCCGCCATACATTTAGGGGGTCGGCCACATGCTTTTTGGCAAACTCAAAACGTGCTTTCTTGTTTTTAACACTAAGTAAAGGCTTTTTTCTGGCCACTCTTCCATAAAGCCCAGCTCTATGGAGTGTACGGCTTATTGTGGTTCTATGGACAGACACACCAGTGTTTGCTGTGGAACTCTGCAGCTCCTTCAGGGTTACCTTTGGTCTCTCTGTTGCCTCTCTAATCAATGCCCTCTTTGCCCGGTCTGTGAGTTTTGGTGGTCGGCCCTGTCTTGGCAGGTTTGTTGTGGTCCCGTGTTGTTTCCATTTGGTGATTATGGATTTGATGGTGCTCCGGGGGATCATCAAAGATGTAGATATTTTTTTATAACCCAGTCCTGACTTGTATCTCTCTATAACTTTGTCCCTGACTTGTTTGGAGAGCTCCTTGGTCTTCATGATGTGATGCTTCTTGCTAAGTGGAGTTGCAGCCCATTGGGGCCTCTCAGAAAAGGTGTGTTTATACTGACACATCATGTGACACTTAGATTGAACACAGGTGGACTTCATTTAACTAATTCTGTGACTTGTGAAGGTAATAGATTGCACCAGCGCTTTTTAAGGGGCTTCATAGCAAAGGGGGTGAATACATATGCACATGCCAATTTTCACTTTTTTATTTCTTTAAATTATTCTTTTATATATATTTTTCTCATTTCACTTCACCAACTTAGATAACTTTGTGCAGATCCATCACATGAAATTTTCAGATGAAAAACATTTAAATTACAGGTTGGAATCTAACAAAATAGTTAAAAAGCAAAAGGGGTTGAATACTTTTGCAAGGCGCTGTATATATATATATATATATATATATATATATATATATATATATATGTATGTATATATATATATACACACAGTACTGTGCAAAAGTTTTAATCACTTACAGTAGGAGCCACTCAAAAGTTCCACTGTTTCCATGACTGAACCTCGGCAGGTCCATGCCAGATCGATGACTGTTCCGTGCAAGCCTGCCGCCTGCTCCGTGGAGTTAATTTAATCCCCCGCGATGACGTAGGAAATGCAGCCCTGACTTGTAACGCCCCTAGAGACCTGTGTGAAAACCAGTTGCAATGCTTCATTTGTCCACGGGGAGGAGCAGTGATTATCACCAAAATACTGTAATATCTGCAGATCCGTACGAGCTACCTGCAGCTGGAGCAGGGACCTAGACACGTTGCCACCCTGTACCTACATGCAGTTGGTTCACTACTTAGTTTTCGGCATTAGTTACTATACTATGCAGGAATTTAAAAGCCTGAAATCAGTGGACAATCCCACTAAGACATGGTATAATGGTTATGTGTGTTCTGTGCATAAAAGGCAGCCGTGGACCACACTTTGCCACAATGACACACACACTCTCACTCACTCACTCACTCACTCACTCACACGGTGAAAACAATACCATGCGTGTGTCACAGCTGGTAAAAATGTTAGTTAATACGTTCACCAGCAATTTGTCTTTGTAGAAAGAGTGTCCCTGGTTCTCTGGATAATCCACAGACCTCACTGTCAAGATTTTTTGTCATAGGGACTTCAGCTGAAAGCACTTCCAAAGAAAACTAATAACACTGGGTCACTGTTTCTGAAAAGATGTGTTGCTTTTGAATCTGTTAAATGTTTCCAATGTTGTGAGCATCGCAAATGAAATGCCTTCCACCGTACTGGAGGGTGGAGGCATCAATATCAGATATCTCAAAATAAATCCAAAATGATCCGCATGGCGAGATAGCCATGCGTCAGCCAGGACACACATCTCTACTGTGTAGCCTCCTGCTCAGACGCAGGCAGCATTTATTTCCCTGTCTGCACAGAGATGCATTTATTTATAGTAACCACGTTTTATAGTGAGCAGCATATACATGTCCTCTACAAATCCCGACCAAGTTTGGATGAACGAGTCACACTCAATCTGACAGGAAACGAAGACTGCTCATCGGTCCCGTGCGCCGCTGTATGCAGGACGCATGGATTACATGAGAGGAGCGAAAGGATCCACGGTATAATTAACCACAAAACACGTAAATAACTTCATATTACTGGCGTGTAACACTCATTAATGCTTAAGCTGAGTCCTCTATGAAATGAGAATGTCCATTTGAAATAATCTTCTCATGTTTAATGTTCGAAAATGAATTAAATTTGTTCAAGGCGTCAAACTGATCTTTGTGCATGGTGATATCAGACACACTTGACTGACCTATATTTTCATTAGGCTATTATTTTTTTCGCTATTGTATAGTTATTTTCAGTAAATCAGGCAAGCTTATTCTATTGGAATTTATATTTATTTTTGTATGACATTTTACACAGCTGCAATGCGCAGCGGAGTGGTATTTCCCCAAAATGTAATAAGAAAGACAGTAGAGGTTTTTTTTTTGCCATTTGCGTGTTTTTATTGAAGGTGCAAACACAATTAGGCTACACAATCAACGAAAGCCCAGGCACGGTGCTGAAATCCCTGCTGCTGCTGACAGCAGACCGGGGGAGAAAAAAGACACTTCTTTGCTCTGTGCTTTCAGAAAATAACCATCATGCGGTCTGTTCGTCCCTGCAGACAGGGGCAAAAGGATCAATGCGCAGCCTCCGTTTCCTTTCTGATTGCGTCTGTCTCGTTCATTCAAACTTTGTAAACACGGTTGTGATTTGTAGGGGACATATGTATGCTGCTCACTATAAAATGTGTTTACTTTAAATAAATGCATCTCTGTGCAGAGAGGGCTTAAAATCTTCATGCCTGCAGAACCTCACTCTGGTTAGACAGCAGCGAGCCAAGAATGCGCAAGACCACCTTTTATTTTTATTTATTTTTTATTTTACCCATTATCAAACCTGAGTTCAATTTATAATGACATGACAGTAAAAATATTGATTGGTTCTCTGTTGATTTTTAAAGCTTTACTGTAGGATACTATATAACCTGCATCGGTACCACTATAATAAAATAAATGATTATTAAAATAAATTAAAAAAGAATCATTAAATAGGCTACAAACACTCGATTTCTCCCAGTCAGAGCCAACATAAAAATTAGTTCAGGGAATTTCTGCTGTATGTTAGTGTGTTGGCTCTTTATCCATGAAAGCCAGGGACACTTGGCTCCAACACACATTCAAGAACTTCTCGTCACGTCACTTCAAAAATTAAATGTGTTTATTTTACAATATCAGAATAATTAAGTTAATAAAGCTACGAAACGAAAAATCACAAAATCATCGAAAAACTCCATATAGTCTAAAAAGACTCAATGTAGAAATGTCTTCTCTCTCTCCCTGCATTCCAAATAACCCAGTACGCAAACAAAAGGTTAGAGCATAGTTATGCTAAATCACTGGTGTTGGAGGGGGAAGGGCAGCTCACAGCGCGCACATTCCGGCAGCCGACATGAGCCGACAACATTCAATACGTGTAAACCAGAGGGGACCCTGCCTGTTAGCATAGTGTGCGGCTGAATGTGCATTATCCCTTTTAATTACACAACGGATCTTACTGCTCAGCATCCCCTTTAATAATTGTTTTTATTCTCTTGCCCAAAATTGCAAAAACAACTGCGCTGGGCTGCGTTATTTTTTTTTATTTTGACTAGACTGTCTGCCGTCAAAACAGAGGGGTCTTTGTACTGTATGTGAAAACTTTGGCTACTTGTCAAATCCTGTAAAGTTGTGATTATAATCTCTTATTATTCAGTCTACAAGTAAAGTCTTAATGTACTGTGTATTGACCAGATCTATACAGTTAGGCTACTGTACAAGATTCTATTCAAGACATTGAAGAGACTTATTGACAGATGCCTTTCATGCAGTCGCCAGTGGCTGGTTTTAGATCATAAGGCAAGTCGCCTGTTTCAACTGCCAATCAGCTCGTAGCAAAGTCAGCTGGTCACGTGGGGCAAAATGACAGTTTGACAGAGAGAAGAGAAAGGAAAAAAGAGGATCACCTCAATTTGTTTGAGGAATAGCTCCCCGGTTCTGCGAGTGTGCAAAAGCATGCTAAGTAGGCTACCATCAATTTATTATTTTTGCACCCTCAGTTGAAATTAAAAAATTAAAAAGTTTTAAAAAAAAAACAAAAAAAAACGCACCACTCCACCGACTGAGGAGTAGCGCCGGTACCCGTGTATTTCGGCTGTCAGAGCTGTGCCAATTAAATGTGATGACGGCTCAACAAACGTTAAACGTTAGACATCAGTGCACAAGACACAAGGACAGGACTGCTGCTTCATTCATGGGTTTTTTTACGCGCATTCGAGCGCCTGTGCTGTGCGTAATTGAACTGGGAAGGCAGAGCCAGCAGGATTTCTTCACAAGAACACAAATATAAGATATTACACAGTTTTACACACAGTTTTACACACAGAATATCCTCTAAAACTCAATATCCTCGTTAATTGCCTTTTGCTGACAACAATCTCAAAAGCAAAGCAGCAAGTGCAGAATGAATGACTGAATGAATGAATGAGGATTCAAATTAATTAAAACATGCACGCGATGTATATTTTTTCCTCTCATGGCCACTGCGGGGCTCCGTAATTTATTACAAAAAGGTAAACAAAACAGGTTTCCAAATTCAAAATAACTTGTAAACAAACAAAATCTTCAGTATTACACCTTTTCGGTTACTTTTCTTTCAGACTGTTACGACCCGGCTCAAGTGGCCATAACAAAAAGGAGACACACCATGATTGACAGTTAACAAAGGATATTTTATTAGAAGCAAATCAAACCAAATTAGACCAAATTAACAAATAACTAAATAAGAGCAACATATGGAGTGTGAATGTCAGTGATATCAGTATTATGTGTGAGTATTAAATGATGGGTGTGTGAGAGTCCATGAAAGCAAAGAAACTAAAACATCAACAAACCAGACCAGAGTGGTTACCTGTAGGGAGAAGCAGAGAGTGAGTGAATGAATGAATGAACACAGCTTTTATCACCTTCAGTGCACTGGGTCCAGGTGCACTGAGTTGCAATCAAGTCAGCTTGGGAGAGACAGGCCTGACAAACTCACAGCAGACACACCCCTAGATGACACAGGGATCATCACACAGACATTTTTTGAAGATGTGATCTCACTGATTAACTGAAAACAATTATACAATAATGCAAAAAATAATATCCTAACGAAAATAAAAGTCTAATCAAGTAAATAACCTTCAGAAAGTGCATCAGTAAAAGCCCAGTTCTATACTGCTGCCCGCTGCTGACACACGCAGTGTGCGACTGAAAAGTCTGCACTGCAGCTGTGCCATATTCCACAATATCCAAACTTCGGAATGGCGGATCCTTTAGAAAAAAGAGGAAGGGCCGACATTTCGAAAGGCAGGAATTTTCGCAATGGTGGGACTTATGAAAAAAAGGTGAAGGACCGCCAGTCCGAATAATGGAAGTTGACGTTCGAAGAGGCAAGGTTTCGGAAAGGCAGACAGTTACCCCTGAAAAGAGTCATTGCTATAGAAATGATACGCTTCCACGTTTGATAAACTGAATGACTGCAGGCTGTTTTTTGTGAGAGAGGCGCCATCTCATGGCAATACCCTGCAATTGAACAAATGGGCGTGTCTAGAATTAAAATAGGAGAGGGAGGGGGGGTAGAGCCAGTACAGCAGCTGGCTGGCAGCCAGCTGGAACTTGGCTGGGATTTGGCTGGGATTCGACAGGCAGCCGGTTGACAGCTGGCTGGGAAGGCGAACTTTTGAGTGGCTCCTACTGTAAGATGTTTAGATTCTTATCCATTACACAATACCATCAGAGAGGCCTCTGATCGGTCCCGAATTTAGTCTGCAGCATGACAATGACCCAAAAAATACAGCCAGTGTCAAAAATAACTATTTTGATTGACAAGAAAAACACTGAGCCCTGCAACGGATGGTATAGCCCCTACACAGAGTCCCGATCTCAACATTATCAAGTCAGTCAGGGATTACATGAAGAGAAAGAAGACACTGAGACCACCTAAATCCACAGAAGAACTGTGGCAAGTTCTCCGAGATGCTTATGCTTGGAACAACCTGCCAGTCAAGTACCTTGAAAAACTGTGTGCAGGTGTACCGAGGTGAACTGGTGCTGTTTTAAGACAAAGAGTAGTCGCACCAAATAATGATTTGATTTAGGTTTCTTCTATTGACTGAACTTTGTATGAAGTTAATAAATAAAGAAAGACTATTCATGGCATTATTTTTGAAAGCATCTTCACTTTACTTTTAGTGCCTAAAACTTTTGCACATTACTGTACTGATATGTATGTATATATATCCATCCATCCATCTTCTAACCGCTTCATCCTCTTGAGGGTAGCAGGGGGGCTGGAGCCTATCCCAGCTGACATTGGGCGAGAGGCAGGATACACCCTGGACAGGTCGCCAGACTATCGCAGGGCTGACACATAGAGACAGACAACCATTCATGCTCACATTCACACCTACGGACAATTTAGAGTTATCAATTAACCTAATCCCCAATCTGCATGTCTTTGGACTGTGGGAGGAAGCCGGAGTACCCAGAGAGAACCCACGCTGACACGGGGAGAACATGCAAACTCCGCACAGAAGGGCTCCCACACCCGGGATTGAACCGGGAACCCTGTTGTGAGGCGACAGTGCTAACCACCACACCACCGTGCCGCCCATGTGTATGTATGTATGTATGTATGTATGTATGTATGTATATATATATATACAGTACAGGCCAAAAGTTTGGACACACCTTCTCATTCAATGCGTTTTCTTTATTTTCATGACTATTTACATTGTAGATTCTCACTGAAGGCATCAAAACTATGAATGAACACATGTGGAGTTATGTACTTAACAAAAAAAGGTGAAATAACTGAAAACATGTTTTATATTCTAGTTTCTTCAAAATAGCCACCCTTTGCTCTGATTACTGCTTTGTACACTCTTGGCATTCTCTCGATGAGCTTCAAGAGGTAGTCACCTGAAATGGTTTTCCAACAGTTTTGAAGGAGTTCCCAGAGGTGTTTAGCACTTGTTGGCCCCTTTGCCTTCACTCTGCGGTCCAGCTCACCCCAAACCATCTCGATTGGGTTCAGGTCCGGTGACTGTGGAGGCCAGGTCATCTGCCGCAGCACTCCATCACTCTCCTTCTTGGTCAAATAGCCCTTACTCAGCCTGGAGGTGTGTTTGGGGTCATTGTCCTGTTGAAAAATAAATGATCGTCCAACTAAACGCAAACCGGATGGGATGGCATGTCGCTGCAGGATGCTGTGGTAGCCATGCTGGTTCAGTGTGCCTTCAATTTTGAATAAATCCCCAACAGTGTCACCAGCAAAACACCCCCACACCATCACACCTCCTCCTCCATGCTTCACAGTGGGAACCAGGCATGTGGAATCCATCCGTTCACCTTTTCTGCGTCTCACAAAGACACGGCGGTTGGAACCAAAGATCTCAAATTTGGACTCATCAGACCAAAGCACAGATTTCCACTGGAAATGTCCATTCCTTGTGTTTCTTGGCCCAAACAAATCTCTTCTGCTTGTTGCCTCTCCTTAGCAGTGGTTTCCTAGCAGCTATTTGACCATGAAGGCCTGATTCGCGCAGTCTCCTCTTAACAGTTGTTCTAGAGATGGGTCTGCTGCTAGAACTCTGTGTGGCATTCATCTGGTCTCTGATCTGATCTGCTGTTAACTTGCCATTTC
Source organism: Epinephelus lanceolatus (assembly GCF_041903045.1). Lineage (NCBI taxonomy): Eukaryota > Metazoa > Chordata > Actinopteri > Perciformes > Serranidae > Epinephelus > Epinephelus lanceolatus. The sequence goes on from NC_135749.1 coordinate 40,230,611, forward strand.
TGAGGCTGGTGACTCGGATGAACTTATCCTCAGAAGCAGAGGTGACTCTTGGTCTTCCTTTCCTGGGTCGGTCCTCATGTGTGCCAGTTTTGTTGTAGCGCTTGATGGTTTTTGCGACTCCACTTGGGGACACATTTAAAGTTTTTGCAATTTTCTGGACTGACTGACCTTCATTTCTTAAAGTAATGATGGCCACTCGTTTTTCTTTAGTTAGCTGATTGGTTCTTGCCATAATATGAATTTTAACAGTTGTCCAATAGGGCTGTCGGCTGTGTATTAACCTGACTTCTGCACAACACAACTGATGGTCCCAACCCCAATGATAAAGCAAGAAATTCCACTAATTAACCCTGATAAGGCACACCTGTGAAGTGGAAACCATTTCAGGTGACTACCTCTTGAAGCTCATGGAGAGAATGCCAAGAGTGTGCAAAGCAGTAATCAGAGCAAAGGGTGGCTATTTTGAAGAAACTAGAATATAAAACATGTTTTCAGTTATTTCACCTTTTTTTGTTAAGTACATAACTCCACATGTGTTCATTCATAGTTTTGATGCCTTCAGTGAGAATCTACAATGTAAATAGTCATGAAAATAAAGAAAACGCATTGAATGAGAAGGTGTGTCCAAACTTTTGGCCTGTACTGTATTTGAAAACAAAACCATTCATACGGTCAATAAAAAAACATTTTGTTAATAATAACAAACGAATGTAGCCTAATCTCAACAGTGACCGCGCCAGCCGGCGGGACTGTGGCTGAACCGCTTCCAATGTTCATTCATTCATTCAATCGCAAGTTCAATGTGTGTGTGTGTGTGTGTGTGTTTTGCAAAGCCACTTATAACTGGCAACATGGCGCAGCAGCAGCAGCACAGCAGAAAAAAAATAAAAAAAGGCATTATAAAAGCTGACAAATAGTGTTAATTAATTGACATGAGAGATTGGAGAGGTTGTCAGTCCTATTCTATAGTTTGTTTGTTTTGTTTTTTTTATCATAACTTCTCGGAAATTACTCAAAAATGCATTTTTGTGTGCTTCTGAGCACACGGGCAGCATAAACAATTAAGTTACATATGATGGTCTGGCCGTTGCGGCGCTTGGAGGGGCACTGTAATCCTGGCGGTCCTAGTGATATAGCGTTCCTTTGTGAGACAGTCAGGTTTCTGTCCTGTAGCTCATTTAAGTGTTTATTGGCCTCATCTACCAACACCTCTAATTCCATAGGGTCAAATTTCACTTTGCGCTTTCTCTCCAAACTCGCCATGCTGCAAACCATAAAACACGCAAAACCCTCATTTAAATAGGATGTCTCCAACACGTTTGCACCTGTTGTCATTTGTGCAAGCACTCTTAGTAAATCACCCGCAAACCGCGGTTCAGCCCCACACGCAAAATTCTAGATTGCGCAGGCAAATTAATACACGCAAATTGGGATCTTAGTAGATCCGGCCCAAAGTGTTTTGTTTTGGGATTTTTTCACCCCCTTCTTCCTCTTCTAAGGAAGAAGGTGGAAGGAGGACATTTTTCTATTAATTCAGTTATTACAACATTGTATAATTTAAATCTGTACTGCAAATATTGTCATTATTTATTTATTTATTTTATGTATCACTGGGTGACACACCTACACACGTTATTTATGTATGTCAAAAATGTTTTGTCATCGTTACATAGGTTATATAACATGGATTAAATGTATGAAATGCCATGATGACAATAAAATAAAGTATTAAAAAAAATAAGTGACACAGATTTGGTTAGGAAAAACGATAAAAGCAATGCCAATAAGGCATAATATATAATCATAATAAGGCAAGAGTACTCATGTTGTTGTAAGCTACTGTTATTACCTGCATCTCTCTCTCTGTCTCTCCCTCTGTCTCATTGTGTCATACGGATTACTGTTAATTTATTATGCTGATCTGTTCTGTACAACATCTATTGCACGTCTGTCCGTCCTGGTAGAGGGATCCCTCCTCAGTTGCTCTTCCTGAGGTTTCTACCGTTTTTTATTCCCCGTTAAAGGTTTTTTTTGGGGGAGTTTTTCCTTATCCGCTGCGAGGGTCATAAGGACAGAGGGATGTCGTATGCTGTAAAGCCCTGTGAGGCAAATTGTGATTTGTGATATTGGGCTTTATAAATAAAATTGATTGATTGATTGATTGATAGTACTATGTTGTTGTTTTATAATTAAACTTGTGACCTATAACCTTTCACATCAGCATCATCAAAGTTCAGTGCGATTTGAATGGGTACGCTTCATTAATATCAAATGACAGCAGGGGGCGACAGTGTTGTCCATCCATCCATCCATCCATCTTCATTCGCTTATCCGAGCAGCAGGCCAAGCAAAACACCCCAGACAGCCCTCTCCCCGGCAACACTTTCCAGCTCCTCCTGGGGGACCCCAAGGCGTTCCCAGGCCAGACAAAGACGAGATGTTGTGTATAAGGAAATAGAAGAAGCTCTCCGCTCGCCCACACTTTGGCGTACGCTGGTGAGATGAGGCAACGTACCTAATCTGTTTCCTGCTAACCAGAGAGATGTAGATGGCACTGCTGTTAACCTACTTTACAGCAAACATACGGTGGGTAATAACTTGAATATATTTACTGGCACAAAACAGTCTGGTTTGTGGCTCATGTCAAATGTAGCGTTAACTGAACAAATGAAAGGTGTTGTTGGAGTGTTAGCTCGCTAATCATTTACTAGCTACCGGATGTTCACATCCAAGCTAAAGCAAAGCATTAACGTTACCCTGCAGCTTTTACAACCTGACACTTATGATTGCTCTAATAGAATTTAAAGTGTCATTACATCCAATGCAATAGAATATAATACATGTGGGTTTGTGTCTTACAGACACAGAAACATGTTCAGGTGATTTTATTCACATAGCAACTTTCAGTAAGCTAATCTGCTAACATTACTGTCCTGTCGTGCACTACAGCGCTGAAGTTAGCTTGCGACTCGTCACATCCGATTCAGGATGAAAGGAAAAGTTTAGGGGAATATAAATAATGATATTTAGCGGCGGATTCTCCATTTTTGCACCACTTATACTTATTAAAGTGTTAGTGTTAGAAATCGTAGCGAAGGTCTTAACGCTGTTAAGCACAGTATAAGAATTTTAAACCTTTCTTTTGCTTATGAAAAAAGGGTGATTTCACTGATATTTATGAATCAAAAACCACTAACGTTATACTTAGACTTGTCAAATCTAGACTAAATTACTAAGGACACTTATTAAGACTCACTAAAACACAGTTTAAAATTTGTGAAACATTTAATCTTTTGGGGAAAACTTTTTTCCCACTCAGACCACATTAAACAGATTTGACAATGTATTCTAAAGAGATATTGTGTGATCGTATTTCAAAAGGTAAAAATAAGTCTAAGTATAATAAGTATAGTGTTATTTGATCTGGACCTGGTCTAATGTGGTTGATGGAGAAATATCAGTGAAATCAGTGAATCTGTAATTTTTCTGTTTTCATAAGCAAAATAAAGGTTTCAAGATTCCGAAACTGTGTTTTAAGGCTTTTGCTATGATGCGTAACACTCTTTAATAAGTGTAAGTGGTGCAAAACAGGAGAATGAACCATTAATAATGTTTCCGAGAACTTTCACTTAGCTGGGAATCGGAAGCTACAAATCAGAAGCTAACTTCAGTGTTGTTACTGTACTGGCTAAACTTTCCTCCTTTGAACTTATATACACTTATTATTGCTTTGCTGCCAATTAGCAGCATATCAAACATGTTCTATGCTGCATTTAGGTTTTGTCAGTAAAATAAAAGGGAAAGTCACTCATGCTTGGTTTCATGGCTTATTGCTCGATGACTACTGTTGTTGCAAGCTTGTTCCACACGGTAATTGGAAATTAACTGCAACTTTTCCATTATTAATGTGCTACATATTTGTAATGGTCTGCTGACAAACTAGAAATTATGCGCTGATTTTAGTTAGCTATACAGTATTTCTTGTATAGCCTTACGTAGACCATTAATATTGTATTTATTCACATCTAGAGTGCCAGCGATGATGGCTTTGCGGCTGTGTGGCCAACAGTTTGATGGCTTCTCACCAACTGGGAAGAGATCATGGCTGTCAGAAATCTAGATATCTCAGACTATATATTATGGTTAAGAGACTGAAACTAACAGTTTTTCTCTATAGGTTCAACATATGGCCAAGATGCACCAGCTTCTTTCCCCTCATCTCAGCTTCAACCCTGTCATCTTCATCAGGAGTGGAAAGGAAGATGAAAAAGGACAAAATGAAGCAATGCAAGAAAAACTAAGAAATAAAGAATTAAATGCTATCAGTTTACTTATTCTGAAATAAGAAGTATGTTAAGTAAAGGCTCTAAGTTAAGGATGTAATATTTTGTTTTTTATATGATATACAATGTACAATTTACATTTAGTATTATAGCCCGCATACCCTGTACTTACCCTGTAACTAAATGTAACTATGGGGAACTATTAGCGCTTTAGAATACATCCTGCATACCCTGTACTTACCCTGTAACTAAATGTTACTACGGGGGAACTATTGATGCTTTAGAATACAGCCCGCATACCCTGTACTTACCCTGTAACTAAATGTAACTATGGGGGAACAATTAGCGATTTTATAGCTGTACTTCCCCTGTAACTAAATGTAACAAGAGAAAAACTACCACTGCATATATCACTTGTTCTGTAAATACAGAGAACAATGTGAGATGTTTGTTTTGATTTTACTTGCCTCAAAACATGGAAGAACAAACTGTAAATTAACTGCACAGTAAGCTGTCAGTAAAGCATATCAACCATATGCGTTGTGTTTTATCTTGCTATATTTGTATTTATTTCCTGGGATGAAAGGAGAGCGAGCACAGAGCTGGAAAAAAGTGAGCTTGCATGTTGAGGAGCCGTAATGCTGGACGAACACAATTGCCAGGGAGAAGACCTGCAACATTTTAATGACTTCAAAATTGTCAACGTGTTTACACCAAAACACAAGTGAGTCACATCTAGGGTGGGTGAATTCTGTCTGCCGATGGCAAGCAGAGTCATGAAGCCATAAACAAGCGTCCAGTAATGTAAAGCTGGTGAGGTGAGCGACAGCTGAGACAGTCTTCAGACGCCAACAGTATCCATGACAACACACTGTCACCTGGACCTTTGTTCTGAAGTAAACGCACAGATGTACCCTGTAGTTGTATAGGCTACTCGCTGAAAATATAAAGGAACAATGTAGATTGACTGTTTGTTTGTAATTAGGTCATTTTTAAATAAAATCACATCTGATTTATTACTTGCTGCAGAAGTCTTCCCTCCATCTTCCCTCCGATTTTTCAGTTTTATTGTCATACTGTACCCTGTAATAATAGAATAAGTACCCTGTAATTAAAAATACCTATTGTATAAGTTCTCTGTAAATTCCCCCCAAACGTCCATATTATTGATCAGCAGGTTGCACATACCCTGTTAGAATAGGTACCCAGTAGTTAAAATAAACCCTATGATATAAATTCTCTGTAAATTCACGAATTGTTAGCCCCTTATTCCATAACTTAACATCTTGTTCCCCTGTACCTACATATATGTATTGGTATGTACTACACTGGTACACCGTTAGTACAACAGATTACACCGGAACTACCCGATAGTTAGTGTAAATTGGTGTAAATTACGGGCTGTAATCTAAAGCGTTACCGAAATACCATATCAACATAAGATATAGGCTATATACCAATAATCCACCATTTACATTTTTTTTAAATCAATTATGTCTTGTATAGTCATGTAAAAACTGAAGAATGAGCCAGTCTGACATTTAATACATCATTGTGACAGCTTCTGTTGTGACTTTTGCCCTGTCTGACTTTTCACTTAAAGGCTGTTTAAAAGCTGCAGGAAGTAGAATTTGTTTTTTCTTACCCGACACTCTCCTCTTTGTGCTGTCGAGTGACACACTGTGGTGATGTCTCCGCAAATGACCGGACATGTTGGACGTGTTGCCATCAGCATAAACAAAATGTGTTGCACAGTGCTTGCAGACAGTCGCACTTTTATCCACCACTTTCTTACCGCCGTCATCATACGTCACACTAAATGAGTGCTCCCATACTGCAGACCGATACAATCCTGCTGGTGCATCTTCTATCTCTGAGCAGAGCGGAGCGGGTGAAAATTTCCGCTCCTCACTCACAGACCTGTCCATTAACTCAACCCCTCTGCTCTGCTTGGTTCTGCTCATTCTTCGCTCCACTCCAGCACCAATTCTTATCCAGCTCTGCTCCGCTCACATGCTCTGAGTCATTACTATTTCTTCTGCTCACTGTGTCCTCAACATACATGCCTCCACAACTGACCTGCTACACTCCTTCGCCTCCGTAATAAAAAAGAAAAAGTTGCGCATGCGTATGAACCGAACGACACACACGCTTCCAAATCCAAAACAGCAGAAGCGATTGGTTCAGAGTTTTTTTATGATCCATTCCATCCCTACTATATGTGTCCTTTCTGAAAAGGAAAAATAAGACACAATGGAAACTGCCACACTAATGCCTGTACACTGACAATTTATGACCACTTGTTAGCTTTTGGAGAAAACTTAATCTACATTAGAGTAAGACTGTCCAGGTTCTCACCGAAACAGAGTTGTTCACAAGCAGTACATGTCCAATTCTGCTGAACTTTGAAAGTCCTCAAGTCTGGTCTGCAGAAACAAACATTCCTTTTGCAAACTATGTGCCATTTATGGGGACCTTTGATGTACTGTATCTGTCTTTGTCTGTATTAATTCTTGGCCACATGTGCCAGTGTGGCGACTTGGACCGAGGTGACACTTAAGGCTTGTGTGTGGGGTCTGAAAAAAGATGGCACATTGAGGTGATATGCCATCATATGCTGATGCCTGGTTGCAAGAGTTTTCAAGACATTCTTGAAAGTCTGTGTGTCATGTATCACCCTTTTTAAAAAGTGATGTTTTCCCTCAAACCTCATGGTCCACAGGTTAACAAGTGGCCCAAAACACTTTGTCAGTTCTGGGTAATGCTCAATATAACGATGTTTGGATCAGAGCTTAAAGTCTGGAAACACTGCTTGAAGACCCTGTCTGTGATCACTTATTTTAAATCTAGGAAGAGGAAGGTTATTCAAGTGTGGGAGTGGCCTATTTGAATCCCTTTTGTTTGAGACCATGCTGCAAGGTGAGTGTGTTTGCAGAGCCTGTGAGTTTATCTGTCTCTTTTAACTTTAGCTTATATTAGAGTTATGCTATGTAGCTTGTGAAATAGAGCATGGTGAATGTGCTAGGAAAGGTAGTATCAGCAATGTCTCTACCTGGAGCTCGCATTTATGGAGCCTGGGTTTGTTGAAGGTGGCAGTGTTGTTTGGGCTGAGAAAGCCATGTGTAAGTAAGGTAAAGGAGGTTGTTGGGTTGGTGCGGGGAGCACTGAGACCTGGCATTAGGGGAGTGTCTCTGGGATGCCAGAGATCATTGTCTAGCCTCCTGGAGGTGTCGTGGGACCAACTAGATGAAATACTGGTGAAAGGAGGTTCCCACCTGATGACCCCAAAGACGTGTGAGTTATCACCTCACTGGTCTGTATAGTTCAGCCTTGCCATAATAGATTATCATAGGGCTTAGGATGTTATTCACTGAGTGCTGATCCTTTCTCTAGAGCACAAACTTCTTGTGTTTATTTGAATGAAGTCTGCATGTACCGGATGGATTCCTCTGTGAAAGATGGGGACGACACCAGTTGCACAATGTCTTTCCGGTCCATCAATATTGCCCATGTTTCATCTCCTTCAGGAACTTTACTTCCTACCGTAAGAGACAATAACCTCAGCGGAGTGGAATTTTCATGCCCATTCCCACCAATGCTTAATTTGGCAGCAAATTTTTTTGGGATTGGTTGTGGTTTGTCAAGCCTATCAGAGTGCTGATATGGAAATGTGCAAATCTTTGTGTTTAGATATTCAAGCGTGAAATACTTAATACGAATCATCTCACGGATGCACAAGGCCAACTCCACTAGCACAATACCCTCAAAAAGGTTGTGAAGTATATCAGGCGGGAAACCAGAAATCGGATGAAAATGCTGCAATGTCTTCCTGAGCGCGCACTCACCCTTAACGCCAAAATGAGACGCATTTTCTCCTTGCACAACATTCTGCACATGAAGATCATGGCAGGTCCTTGTTCTCATGCAAAACTCTCCTTCAGAAACTTCTCTGGACTGTATCTGAGCTGCAGTACAGACACAAAATCTGCAGATGTAGTCTCCTCTGAAGCACTGGACAAAGCCTGCAAGACCATGGGCAGCCAAATCATCAGCTGCAACACACATGACAGTGCCCTTTACACATCGGCCGACAGGTTCAATAAAAATGCCATCTTGCTCAAGAGTGCTCAAATCTGTCATCAAAGGTGAAAGAACACTTTCATAACCACATCTCTGCAAATCAGGGACTTTGCACAGCAGAGCTAGCTCTATGACATGAAGGCTGGACCTATACATACTGGGTAGATTGGCTAGCAACGAGTATACTGCACAAAGCTTGTGGATCTTTCTAGCTGTGCCTAAAGGATTAGCTAGTTCAATGTCATCCACATACAAAATCAGTGACAACTTCAACTCTCTTGTTGCTGACAACAATGGATTTTCTTTGAAATATGTTCCATCTTCATGAGACATGTACTGTACATTCCAGGTGGTGATGGTTTAACTTCTTGAATCTTGTCAAGAAGATCTGTATTTTTAAACATTGTTTGAAGCATCTGTAGTACTGGAACATACACTGCTGTGTGCCCAGTAGAATCCAAAGCATACTGTACTGGCATTACCAGAGGGTAGTTACTTCTTACAAATGCTTTTCTCTGCTTAGCAGTGGACAGCTCTGCACCTTCAGCAGTAGTGCTGACAAAAACATTACTTTTCATGACAGCTTTCACTATTTCATTAAAAAGAGCATCATTCATAGCCTGACTATGCTCTCCTAAAACCTAGATGATTGAGTCTCTCACAAAGGGTTTGGACAATGTGAATATTTGTGCCAAATTTTCAACTATGTCTTGTATCGCCATCTCTGATACCTGCAGAACACTGTGCATTTTCAAGAACAAAGAAGCCAAGTTGTTTCTCAGTTGAGCTTGCAATTCACCAGTGTCAAATCCAGACCCAGGAAGATTACACTCTGGAGCATCCAGCTCAAGAAAATTCTGAGAGGGACCAGCTTCCTCAGATTCAACTTGGCTCTGAATTGGTTGGCAGTCAGTTTCTGTCAAGACAATCTCTGTCTTAAAAGCTGAGATTTCACAGTCTGGATGAGTCCTTCTTTTGTGAGCATTGAAGGAGGAATACACATTAGTACGGTAGTGACAATTTTTGAATGGACAATCCACCATCTTGTGCTGTTTTAAATGTGTCCTTAAATGACTGAGAAGAGTTTTGTCATCAAAAGGTTGTTTGGTTTTACACACAGCACAGACAAATGACACACTTCCCACTAGATTGTCACTTTGCACAACTGTCTGAGTATGTAACTGAGTTAAGTGAGTTTTCAATGCATTTTATGAATTAAATGTGAGGACACTATGCAAGAAACATCTCCTGGATGCACTGGGACACATCCTCAGTGATGTATCCTGGGGTCATCGGGTGTTTTGGGTCTCGCAACATCAGACACCCTCACCCAGGCAACCCAGCCGGGGATGATCAGGCCCCGATTTGCATCCCAGCAGTAACCCACGGGTCAGCCCTCTCAATCCAAAGCCACCTTGTGGCTTTCTCTGCGGCTTCACTTGCAGATTGGATGGCCCTCTTCTTGGCTGTTACTTTGATGAAGGGGATTGCCTTCTTAGGACCATGATGGTGTTTGCTGGTGCTGATGGCTAAGGCTACATTCTTGGCAACTGTTTTGAGCACCTGGTCATGGCGCCAACGATAGCAGCCATCAGCCACGGCCAGTTGGGCAGTTGATGAAGAGGTGTTCTAAGGAGCTTTTTCCGGAGCAAAGGAGGCAGGAAGGTGTCTCACTCTTCCCCCAGACATGGAGGTTTGCTGGGCTTGGCAGGGCATCATAGACCGCTTGCACAAGGAACCGGACGCGATGGAAGTCTGCCTGCATGACGTTAGACCAGTTGACCTTTCGCTGCAACATGCTCTCCCACCTTGTCCATGCCCCCTGCTGCTGGAGTCCCACTGCCCTGCTCACTCGCTCTTCCTCCACGCCTGCCCGGACCGCTTCCTTGAGTAGCTGGTGTCTCTCCTTGTCCCGGGCCTTGCTCACCCGGGTCTTTGGGAAGTAGCCCAAGCCTGCTCTTCCTGTTGATAAAGGCCCCCACCAGTGCCTTTTGCCTTAAGCGTAACTCCAACACCTCCACTGCCTTCTCTGCCTTCCATTTCCTTCCTGCCTCACCTCAATGCCAGCTGATGACACCTTACAGTCCCTGGAATCCCTGTACTGTAGGGTTTCTCTCGTGCGTGCCACCATAAACTCTTCTGTGAGCCTGCTGAAGGGTAGCTGCAGGGTGTTATTCGTCCCGTACATTGCAGCGCTGGTGCAGCTGCGGGGAAGGCCCAGCCACTTCCGAAGAAAGCCACTGATCTTCCTTTCGAGGGATTCCACTGTTGTCATTGGGACTGCATAGACAAGGAGAGGCCACAAGACTTGGGGCAAGATGGAATGTTGGTAGATCCAGGCTTTAAATCTACCAGGCAGTTCCACTGTTGTCATTGGGACTGCATAGACAAGGAGAGGCCACAAGACTTGGGGCAGGATGGAATGTTGGTAGATCCAGGCTTTAAATCTACCAGGCAGACCCGACTTGTCCACCTTGGTGAGCCAAGCTCCAAGCTCTTCACTGGACTTCTGGATGGCAGCAGAGTTTTTTAGGCTAGAGTCGAAGAGCTTCCCCCAAGCTCTTGACTGGTTGCTCCGTGATGGATAGGATTACAGTTCCTGCAATTAAAAAACGGAATTTGTCAATCACCTTCCCCTTCTTCAACACCATGGGCCTTGACTTGGAGGGCTTGAAACTCATCCTTGCCCATGTGATCAGTCTCTCAAGTCCTTGTAAGATCCACCTGCTCCCTGGGACTGATGTTGTTGTGATGGTAAGGTCGTCCATATAGGCTCTTATGGGGGGCTGTCGTACACCTGACTTTGTTAGGGGCCCTCTGTGTTCCACTTCAGCAGCCTTGACCACCATGTTCATTGCAAGGGCAAAGAGGGTAACAGAGATGGTGCAGCCCATTATTATTCCTTTCCCAAGGTGATGCCAGTCTGATGTTTCTGACCCAGAAGTGACCTGAGCCTGAAATTGTTAAAATAATCCAGGATCAGGTCTTTGATCTTGCTGGGAACATGGTGGAGGTGTAGAGCAAGCATGGACCCATAGGCATTGGTCAGGTCCAACCACAACACAACTAGGTAACCTTTGTTCTCATGGGCCTCTCTGATGAGCTGTGTGATTACACCAGTGTGCTCTAGGCAGCCGGGAGCTCCAGGAATCCCGCCCTTCTACACTGAAGGGTCAATGTAGTTGTTCTTGAGGAGAAACTCGGTCAGTCTCCTGGAGACGATGCTGAAAAACACCTTTCCTTCAACACTCAGTAGTGAGATTGTCCAAAACTGGTTGATGTTCTTCGAATTCTCTTCCTTGGGAATCCAAACTCCCTCTGCGCACCTCCACTGGTCGGCAACTCTCCCCCTTCACTAAATAACCTTCAAGGTATTCCACAGGTGCTGGAGAATCTCTGGGCAGCACTTGTAGATGAGGTAGGGTATGCCACTGGGGCCTGGAGTAGATGCTGAGCGGGCTGCCTTGATGACCTCCTCAACCTCCTTCAGACTTGGCTCCGTCATCTTGAACTCTGCTGTTGGGGGGCGAGGCTGGTGAGAGCTTTGTTGGGTTCCAGATCTTGTTCCCTCAGTGGGTCGCTCATGGTGTTCCGGAGGAAGCGATTCACTTCCTCTGTTGAGCACCCAAGCCGGCCACTGCGCTTGTCCCCGAGCATTTGTTTTGAAAAGTGGCCACTCACTACGTCTGCTGGCTGGGGGCCACTTAATCCGCTGCTGTGAAACTACTTTGTCAGGACTGGGAGACTCTGGTATGTGGAGGGGCCGGGCTCCTCCTGCGTCTCACTAGGTTCAGGACCTGTGCGTTGAACCTCACTCTCCGACTCCAAACATTTCATTTTGGCCTGGTGGATCCTTAGGCTGCGATGGTTCTTACACAGCTTGCCGCAAATGCATGTCATAGTTGTAATCAGTCCATTTGCATGGGTCATTAACCTCGGGTCCATCCCAGATTTGGGTGAAGGGGCCTGTCTCAAACAGTTAAGATATTTATTTAAGATATTTATTTTCTATAGAATTAACAGTCAGTAGGTAGTTAATGTATGTCTTACTAATGCCTTGTTTGCATAAAGGCTTTGCTGAGTGTAATTGTGCAAACGATTTAACAGGCTACTTAATACCTTTAAACTCTGGCAGAGTAAAAATCCTTAATTATCCATAACAGATATATATCTTCAAAACAGTCCTTACACCACTAAACATAAAAGAAACAAAAGCCTATAGCAAGCAAATAAGGACCTTGGATTTTTTTTTCTTTAGCACATTACTTATTTTCAGTTGTTTTCAATAACACTTCTACTCTTTGGAAGTCAGGTTACCGCGCACAGACCCTGGACACTGAACCCTGGCCATTACCGCGATGGGTTATTTCACACAAAAATTACAGGCTTTAATTTTATTATTAGCTCACCTTACAAAAACACATTACACGTGGAGCAACGTTATAGCATTAAATTAAGGTAAAACTTTGATGCCGACCATTAAATTTACTGAAACATGCATGCTAAGTAAGAATGTTTTCACATGCTGCTATTTAATGGTTGTAAAAGTTTAAAGTATGCGCAATTAATGCAAGCTAACGTTAATGCAAACTGTCCACTTCAGTGGGTGAACAAATTAAAGTACTGGCTTCAGCTTTTCAATGTCTTCTCACTTTTACTGAGGCAGATACTATGGTTTTTCAAGTGCTTAAACTAAGTTTAAATGGAGACAAATGCATTTAATGAACTAAGTAATTCAACGCAATTAAATCATGAAATGCAAACCAAGAAATAACTCACCAGAGTAGGACGACCAAGGAAAAAATTAGAATAATGGCGGTCAGCGCTGTCAGCAGGGCGGGCACAGCGGCAGAAAATAACGGCAGGTAAGGTCCGTTAGGTTGGGCAAGGTGCTGCATGCTCCAGCAAGCGCAAGTGGCAGTAATGGTGGACTTTTCCGTTTGGCAGAGAAGCACATACAGAGATGCCTGACGTCATCACGCGGATTAAGAGTCGCTGTCAGATGATTTGAGTACAATACACCATAATCATCAAAGTAGTTGGCTGTAAACTTTAAACTGGAAATTTGTTCAAATGACTCAACCCGTTTGTGCTGAATTAGTTGGATTTTAAATTTTGAGTTAATACATCTCATCTCTTTCAACAAGCTTTTGCTGTTCGGTCTTACAGTTAGTTTGTCCATGTTTCTATTCGTAGGAAAGACACTGAAAATGCCACCTGAAGCATCAAAAGCTGAGATGAAGCCAGATGAGGAGGACATATCACTCAGTCAGGTAACTGACTTTAAGCAACAACAGAAGGACATGTTTACGGCTCTTCTACATCAACAACAGGAAAACTTAAAAGGCTTTGTCCAAATCATTGTGGACTCTACAAACTCCAGCCTAGATGCAATAGCAAGGGACATACAAGAAGTCAAAGTGAGCCTGCGGTTCACAAAAAAAGAGGTGGATGATTTGAAGGCTGACAGCAGCAAACGGACCAAGCGCTGTGACACAATGCAGGCAGATATTTACAAAGTCTGTGACAGTTTGCTGACTGTCACAGATAAGATGGAGTACCTGGAGGGACAGACCAGACGGAACAACCTTGTATTTGATGTAGCAGAATCACCCGGAGAAAATCACGAAAATCCTGGCAGAGAAACTACAACTGCAGCACAAGATGGAGGTGGAAAGGGCGCACCGCACAGGGAAACCCAGCGGAGGTGAGAGACCGAGGCCCATAGGTGTAAAACTCCTCATCCACAAGGACAGAGAAGCCATATTACAACGTGCAACGAGGACTTCACAGACGCTGTCAGATGAAAGAGGAAAGAACTGATGCCGGAGCTGAGAGCTGCCAGAGAGAGGGGGGACATTGCTTACCTGCGCTACAACAAATTGGTCATTCATCCACGCACCAGCACACCAAAACAACCGATACTGGACAACGGGTACATTGAACCACAACACTTAATATGACACTTGACACAACTCTTAGACATCCTGAATCGGAACATTCACTAAGAAGAATTGTCGAACTTGACCATCCAGAATTAAATACCTTTAAATACACTACATACAAGCCACAGGACATTGAAAATGATATTGATCCAGAAAACAACTTTTTCTTGAACATCAACAACGACTGCCACTATTATACAGATGAACAGTATAACAGTACTTTCAAGACTGAAAACAAAATCTCAATAATCCATTTCAACAGTAGAAGCCTGTATGCCAATTTACATAATATCAAGGACTATTTAAATCAATTCACATAGCCTTTTAATATAATTCTAATATCGGAAACATGGATTAACAATGAAAGGGGCATGAATTTTGGACTTGAAGGATATAGGAGAAACAAAAATGGTGGTGGTGTAGCTATGTATGTGGACATGAATTATAATTATGAGGTGGTAGAAAATATGTCAACTGTGGTAGACAATGTGCTTCAATGTATAACAATACAGATAAGTAGAGCAAAAAAGAAAAACATCATTGTAAGTTGTATATAGTGAATATATGTCTGTATATCTATATAGAACACCAGGTTCAAATATAGAAACATTTAAAAACTGGATGGAGGAACACTTCACAATTACAAATCATAAAGTCATGTTTATTGGTGGTGACTTCAATATAGATTTGTTAAATCCAAATAAACATAAGATGACTGATGAATTTATCAATACTCTATACAGTATTGGCTTATATCCCAAAATTACCAGACCCAGCTGAACCCATTGTGCAACATTAATTGATAATATATTTTCAAATGAAATGTATAACAATTGTGGTGGCAAAACAACTATTTAATGAACAGTTTAAAGAAAAAGTCTTCACACGTCGGCTGTCTTTCTTGAGTTTTAATAAGCTTTCATGAATGGAGACACTCAAACATACAACCACATGAACAGTCAGTCAAAAGGAGTGCCTAGCAAGTCCTCTCGCCCTGCTATCTTTATAGTTCCCATAACACATGCACATCAACAGTCAAAATATGTGGCGCCTTGACATTCCTAAAACACAACATCTCTTTAGACTAACAAGGACACTTGTTGTCCTCCCTGGCTCATAATCTTGGTGTCTGAGCCTCCCTGGCTCGTGACCTTGGTGTCTCTCACTGCTGTCACAGTAGGGGTTAAATGAGCAACACATATCATTAGGTGAGAAGTTCAGTTTCATCAAAACAAGTAACCTTATACAACACATTATAGGCTAAATATGTTTAAATACCAGAATTTTCCATCACACAATACAGTAAGTGGATTATTAGTAAATGATATCAGTGACCACCTTCCAGTTTTTACAGTCTATAATGATAACCACATAAAAAACAAACAGGACAAGATACCAATGTACAGAAGGGTTAGGACAGAGGAATCCATGGATGCACTTAAAAATGAGTTACTAAAACAAGATTGGGATTTGATATATAAAGAAAATGATACTGATAAAGCATATGATGAATTTCTAAGAGTATTTAAAATACTGTATGATAAAAATTGTCCAGTTAAACAATACTGTAGAAAACAAAGTATAAAGATAATCAATGGATGTCGAAGGGATTCCAGAACGCTTGTAAAAAGAAAAACACACTATATAGAGAATTCATAAAACACAGAACTGAGGAAGCAGAAAATAAATATAAGAAGTATAAAAATAAGTTAACTAATATCATGAGAAATTGTAAGAAAGATTATTTTAATAAATTACTAGAGAATAATAAACATAATATAAAGGGCATATGGAATATATTAAACAGTATAATTAGAAATAAATCTAGACAGATTAATTATCCACAATATTTTATAGAAAATTATAAGATTATAAATAACATGGATGATTAAATGAATAACATTCAGTGATTTTTTTGTAAATGTTGGACCAACTCTAGCAGAAGAAATTCAAGATCCAGTGACATTCAATGATAATCTAATAGATAGAAATCCAATGACAATGTTTCTTAAGCCTGTAGAAGAAAAAAGGGTTATAGATATTGTTAATGCCTGCAAAAACAAGACATCCACTGATTATAATGAAATAGATATGAAAGTAGTAAAAAAGGTCATTCGTGGGATTTCCAAACTATTAATGCACATCTTTAATTCATCATTACAAACCAGTCACTTTCCCAATAATATGAAAATAGCTAAAGTTGTTCCTCTGTACAAAACTGGAGACAAACACCATTTCAGAAATTACAGACCTGCTTCTCCCACAGTTCTCAAAAATTCTGGAAAAAGTTGACAATAACAGGTTAGACAATTTTATAGAGAAGCATAGCTTTCTCACTGATAATCAATATGGATTCAGAAGTAACTGGTCAACATCACAAGCTTTAATTGAACTAATAGAAGAAACCACAAATGCCATAGATAAAAACAAATATGCTGTTGGGGTATTCATTGATCTAAAAAAAAAGCATTTGATACAATAAATCATGAAATGATTTATTGGACTAGTTTGTTTTTAAGTCCTGGGCCCAGTTGTTCAGACATACTGTATTCAGATTGGATTTTGGCTCTAATTGGATCAATCTTGAAAATTGTTAAGCAGAATAAAAGGATTCTGAAATCATATTAGATCATGTAATTGGATCTTGGTTTTTATCTGGGTCAAACCTTCAGTTTGTGTTGTTCAAAACATTTTGGTAGGATTGGGATAACTTTGATCCTAATTCCAGCACAACCCATCCCATCCTCCTCACCAATTATGCTGTAGAATAAAAAGACTCAAAACACAGGAACTGACCTGACCTGATTCTGAATCCCAACACTGCCATCACTGGGCTCTTGTCAAAAATACCTGGCCCAACATCGACCAAAACTCAGCTTGCCGAAAGAAATAAGTCAGGCAGTGTCTGACATGGGCTAAGACATGGGATAATTGTTGCCCCAGCATCAAGCCAAATGAAGTGTTAAAAAACGATGATGTAGTATTATAGATGACCCAGCAGAATATAAAGTAATGAACATATTAATGCATCAATAATTATAATCCAATTATATCATATAATTATTCTGCATAAGCACTTTTACTTCTGGTACTGGCTGTATATTGAGAGGCCAATACTTTTGTACTTTTACTGAAGTAGGAGTTTGAATGAATGACTTAAACTTTTAAGAGAGTATTTGTGCAACTTAATAAGTAAAATATAAATAAGAAATAAAATAAATAAAAAATCTGAGTACATCTTCTGAAACACAACCAGTCACAGTTTGTACGTGATGTCTCGGTGATAATGAGTATAATGAGTGTTTTCAGGGCCTCCTCAAATTCTAAACGTTGACTTTTTCCTCTTTATTTCGATGATACAATTGAAGCTCAGCGTAAGTTCAATCAGGAAGACCTTCCTGTGCTCATTCATTCACAATTCTCCCTCTCCCACTGCTTCCTCCAATCAGCTGCCTCTGGGCATTCACTCTTCTAGCTGTCCTATCGTAATTAGCCACAACCTCCAGCAGCCAATCAGGTTGTCACTACGAGATTTTAAATCTGTTCTCTCCTCTGCCGCTTTCAGCTGTCATTCTAGGCAGGATCGCCGCCCCTCCTCCACCCTGTTCACCTCCAGCCGTCGTATCCAAGGTCAAAGACAAGCCTGAAGACTCATACCTCTACTCATCCGGATCATCAGCACCCATCCATCTAATCCTCATCTCTTCTTCACTTCCTCTACCACCACCAGCGTCTAGACCCCGGGGGGGTTTCCCTAATTGGCTACGGATCCATCACCCTCTTTATAGCTCACCATCTCGAAGGGGTCTAATTGCCAAAGACTTTTCACATTTTCATTTTCATGTGCACTTGTCATTAAAAATGTTCTTTTCCAAAACTAAAAACGAGTCTCTCCTGATTGAACTGCCTTAATAGCCGATTTGTACCTGCGCTGCAGCTCTCTGATGACTTGCTATGAAAAATCTGAAATTATCTGAGCTTTGAAAATACAAAGTGAGATGTGTACAGACAAACGGATGAACAGACAGACAGATGAAGATGGAGGGAGATGAATCTGTGACATTTAAAAAAAACTGCCTGTGTGTTCTTTCACGCATCCATTCATCTATCCATCCATTGATCTTCTGACCTATCCATCCATCTATCGATCTACGCCTCGATCACTTTATCACTCATCAACCGCACCGTCCTTCGCTTCTTCTCTCCTTGTTCTTCAATATTAACATATATGCCTCGTCTCCTTTTATTTCTGTCAAGCTCTTTCAATTTTTCTTAATTTCTTTGTTTTCCTTTACATTTCTCTTTTATACTCTGCTGTCTTAATCCTTTGACTCTGCTAGATTTTCTTTGGTTCACTCCATCGTCTTTTGTTCATCTTTCTCTGTTCACTTTTGTTCCTTCATCACAATTTCCAAGTTTTTACATTTTGGTACTCCTCAAAACAGCACTTGTTTTGTCTCCGTTCATTTTTTCCTGATTTTCTTTCCATCTTCTATCCCTAATGTCTGATTTCCATCTCTGTCCAAATTTCCATTTCATGTTATTTCATATTTCTGAGCCATTTGTCTTGATTTCCTTGTGTTCATTTTCTTGTTTATTTTCTTTTTCAGCCCCAACTGTTGAAAAAGACAGCTGTAAGCCTTTTATAACCTCTCTATTTTGTTTGATCTGTAGCTCCTGTTCGTTTTACTCACTTTTTTTTATCTCCTCTCCTTCTTACTTCGTTAATTCCTCCTCCCTCCATCCTTCTGTCCATCCCTCGAGTGCAGCTCAGCGCTTAAAAACTCAAATCTTCCTCGTAAGCCGTTAAAAAGCCAACGTTAATGTGGAGCTTAAATCTGTGATCAGCAGGCTTTCCACAACCGCAGCTAATGAGACAGAGACTTTATTCATTCAGCATTTTTAAAAGAGTTCAGATGTGCCTCACAACAATTTAGATAGGAGGAAAACAAACAGCCCATCATAAAAACAATGTAAACACACTTTGAATTGCTTTATTACTCAATCTGTAACTTTTTTCATTAACACACACTGTAGTTTATATTGACTCCCATATAGGCCTACATTGTCCTGCTGACATAAATACTGACTAGAGCCCTTAATGTGGATTATCCACCACTGAAAATAGTCCCCACAAATGTTCTCCTTTTTGTTTGTTAAAAACTATAGTGAGTAGCTATTTAAGGAAATTACTGAGACTTTTGTAGACATTAAACTGTATATTAGTGTTTTTAAAGATTTAAATCTTCTGGGACTGGGAATCTGGACTGGGGCTTTAGGGTTTGTTGAGCCAGGTCAGACAAAGAGAGCCTGACTCTGTAGAACTGGCTTCATTGTACAGCCCTCAGATGTTTTTGGTAAAATAAGAATATTCACTTGCAAAGGAGTTTGGATACCTGATACACACAAAAGAATGTGAGACAAACTACAAAGGAAAAATGGCTCATGGGTGCTGTTCAACTCAAAGAAAGGGAGGGAGAGATTCAGATCATATATAGCTGTATTATATTGCCCATGCATGGCATTTGTTTGTGCTTGTGTGAAGTGCTGTCTTAATCTGATGTTTTAACCCTGTTTTTGAGATACATGTTACTCTTTTTTATTCCAGTGGTTTTATCTATATGCTCTGACGAGGCAGAATATTTTAGTCATCGGTTGCACAGATTTACTTTAATTTAATGTTTTATGGACTGAACAGCCTGTAGAGGCTAACACAACCCAGTTTGTTTATAGCATTGAGAGCTAACTACCCACAGGGAGGTCAAGGCGCCACCAACCACCAGCTGCTAACTAAAAGATAATCTCCGCAGTGGGTCCACTTGGTGGACCTATGTCGATAAATTCCACTGCCTGTTGTGTGGCTTCTGACCCATCTGCTTAAACCACATCAATGCTGTGGGCTCAGCCCCTGCGTGTAAGTTCTGGTGCCCTCCCTGTCTACAGATGCTGTCCTACACACCTGATCACTGCACAATTTTGCACTTTTAGCCCTGTACTGGCCTCCTGTTTTTATTTCACATCCCCAGCCACCCTGTCAACTGTGCCCACCTGGCCGTTAAGGTCACTGAACTGGAACAAAGAATCTCCACACTGTACAAGATCCAAGAAGCTGAAAAATTCCTGGACACCATCATTTTCGGTCCAGCACAGACTGAGACAACCAGTGCCCGTGAGCTTGATGCCACTGTGCCCTGTCCTGCTGTTGAAGCTGCTTTCCCAGTGGAGCCTGTCACCGCTCACTGCCCCGCTGCTGTTGCCCTTCCTCCGGTCACTAGCTCCAGTGACTCCTGATCACGGCTCGGGGCTAGACTTGAAGCCCTAGCCAGCCACTCCATCCCATCAGGAACCCTAGTCCCTAGTCAATGCTCATTGCAGGAAAGGCAGGCGCCCTCCTCATGTTCCCCCTCACTATAACATCCAGCTCCAGAACAAATATGACATCCTTGACCTTCATGACTTCCCTCCTCTTTCACCTTCCCTGCCGCCGCCTCCGATCACTCCACCACAAGCCATATCTGAGTACTCCTCCCGTCCTAAGGCTCGCTGCTCTATGCCAATACTCACACCAGTGCCATGGTGAGTTCCTGCCCGCCTCTCAGTCCGCTCTTCATCAACTGCTCCATCACCAAGGGTGAAGCGTTCTCCTGTGACTACTCCTCCTCCATCCATACTCATCATTGGAGATTCGATTGTGACAAATGTGAAGAAAAAAATCAATGGCGACTTTTTGTTTCCCAGGCGCCAAGTTGATGGATATTATGGAAAAGATTCCTGGCATCCTGGCTGACCATCCTCTCGCCCAGAATATTGTCCTTGATGTTGGTGGTAATGACATTCACAAGCGGATCTCCGAAATTCTAAAACATGACTACACCAAACTCCTGGAATCTCTCACGGTCCAGAGTAGAAGGATCTTTGTCTCTGGTCCTCTTCCCCCACTTTATCGCAGCATGGGCTACTTCAGCCGTACTCTCAGTTTCCTTTCTTGGATGGAGTCCACCTATGCAGCCTGCGACATAGCTTTTGTGGACAATTTCAATCTCTTTGGAAACGCCCAGCTTTCTTCCGATGTGATGGCATTCACTCTAATGGCCTGGGCTCACACACCCTGACTGACAATTCATTTTACAAAATTTTAATCTCTTCTTTGCCTGACTACCTTCCACCTCAAGTCCACTCCTGGTAACTTCCAATCCACACCCACTCACCACTCAATCCCCTACAAATCCCGCTAGCCCCCTCTTGTGGTTAGGATTGCCTATCACTAGTTTTAATTCTTATTTAAAACAAACCTCACGGACTGCATTTTTTCATCTGCGTATTATTGCGAAAATTAGGCCTATCCTGACCCGAAAAGATGCAGAAAAATTGGTCCACGCTTTTGTTACCTCTAGGCTGGTTTACTGTAACTCCCTATTATCAGGTAGCTCTAATAAGTCTTTAAAAACTCTCCAGCTAATTCAGAATGCAGCAGCATTCTAACAAGCAGCAACAACTAACAGGAACTAAGAAACAAGATCATATTTCTCCTGTTTTAGCTTCTCTGCGCTGGCTCCCTGTAAAATCCAGAATTGAATTTAAAATCCTACTGTTAACTTATAAAGCTCTAAATGGTCAGGCTCCGTCATATCTTAGAGAGCTCATAGTGCCTTATAATCCCACCAGAACACTGCGCTCTGAGAATGCAGGGTTACTCGTGGTCCCTAAAGTCTCCAAAAGTAGGTCAGGACCTAGAGCCTTCAGCTATCAGGCTCCTCTCCTGTGGAATCATCTTCCTGTTACGGTCCGGGAGGCAGACACCGTCTCCACATTTAAGACTAGACTTAAGACTTTCCTCTTTGATAAAGCTTATAGTTAGGGCTGGCTCAGGCTTGCCTTGTACCAGCCCCTAGTTAGACAGACTTAGGCCTAGTCTGCCAGGGGACCTCCTATAATACACCGGGCACCTTCTCTCCTTCTCTCTCTCTCTCATGTCTTGTTACTGCATCTTGCTAACTCTGCCATACTGCATGTCACTAACTCGGCTTCTTCTCCAAAGCCTTTGTGCTCCACTCTCTTGCAGGTTAACTTCTATCATAGCAGTGCCTGGATAGTGTGACGTGTGTGGTTGCGCTGCTGCTGTGGTCCTGCCAGATGCTGCCTACTGCTGCTGTTATCATTAGTCACACTTCTACTGTTATTATACCCATATGATTATTGTCACATACATATGCTATCAGATGTTAATATTTACTTTACTAACATATTGTACCACAATAGCCAGAATCATAATTATAATATTATTACTTTCATTAATGTTGTTGTAAGCTATTAACATTATCGTCTGTCCTGCATCTCTCTCTGTCTCTGTCTCTGTCTCTCTCTCTCTCTCTCTCTCTCTCTGTCTTATTGTGACACACAGATTACTGTTAATTTATTATGTTGATCTGTTCTGTACGACATCTATTGCACGTCTGTCCGTCCTGGAAGAGGGCTCCCTCCTCAATTGCTCTTCCTGAGGTTTCTACTGTATTTTTTTTTTCCCTGTTAAAGGGTTTTTTTGGGGGGAGTTTTTCCTTATCTGCTGTGAGGGTCCTAAGGACAGAGGGATGTCGTATGCTGTAAAGCCCTGTGAGGCAAATTGTGATTTGTGATATTGGGCTTTATAAATAAAATTGATTGATTGATTGATTGATTGATTGATTGACTAGCGAGGATAAAACAATCTTCCCAAAAGCAATAACCACAGTATCCAGACAAAGGTTTAATAAATGGGTCACAGTCCTCCAATCCTGCAGATCTGATCCACATTACCTGTAAGCCAGTTTTAACCCAGCACAGACTGTTAAATCTGGCTCTTCTCAATATAAGATCCCTTTCCAACAAAACGTTTATGCTAAATGATTTTATCTCTTCCAATAAGTTAGATTTTATGTTTAACACAATCCTGGTTACAACCTGGTGACCACAGCCAGCTTGAGGAACTGTGTCCCCCTGATTATGATTGTTTTAGCCGACCAAGGGACTGTGGTCGAGGTGGTGGCCTTGTTACTGTCTTCAAGAAAAATTATAAATTTAACCTCTTAACCTTCTAAAAACTCACATTTAAACTTGGTGGATCACTTCAGTCATATTTGCAGTAATTTATCACCCCCCTAAACCACCTGGCTCCTTTCTCATGGAACTCTCTGAACTTCTATCCGGTCTTGTTCTAAACTATGTTAGAGTTGTTCTTTGTGGTGATTTTAACATTCATATTGATGACTCACCTAATGTCCTTGCTACTGATTTCTTAAATATTACAAACTCATTTAATTTTCAGCAATATGTGTCTGGCCAAACTCATAACCGTGGCCACACCCTCAAGCTAGTATTTTGTCATAGTTCTGCTCCTCTGCTCACCTCATGCAGTACTTTTCCATTTACCCCACTTCTGCTCCACTCTGGCTGCCAGCCACACCCATCTCATCAAGGCAACTCTGCTCACCTGCTCACTCAGACCCCGTTTACATGTACACGGTGGTTTTGATAAACGGAGACATCTTCCTTCGTTTGTGCCCTTTGTTTACACGCAAACGGAGATTTCTCCTCTGAAAACGAGTCTTTCTAAAAACTCCTGTTGCACGTTTGCGTGTAAACTGAGATAAACAGAGTTATAGGCAGCATAGACGTCAGAACTAGGGGTGCAGGGGGTGCTCCCATCCGCCCCCCCCTCGCACCCCATCAGCCTCCCTACCCACTGCATTACGTTTTAAAAAAAATAAAGAATCTAAATTTTAACTCAATTTGTCTGACTTACATTTATCTCTTTCATATCATGAATGCATAGATCTGTGCTTTTGATGTGATATGCAGCCTGCCTGACTACATACAGAGGCCCTGGATCTGCTGCGCTCAGAGGTGGAGCGGTGTTTTGATCAGGAGGGACTCCGCGTAGCTGCAGGGTGAGACCGGCCGGCCCGTCCAATTAACTGTAATTATGGGCCCGAGCCCGATTTAAACCCGACATTTTTCAATAAGTTGGCTGTTATAATTAAGAGTATTAAATCACAATTCTTGTTATTTGAATGACAGAAATATAGGATCTTAATGAATGGCGCAACACGGAAGCATGATTATGTAATAAAACAGGTGTTTA
Organism: Epinephelus lanceolatus; assembly: GCF_041903045.1. NCBI lineage: Eukaryota > Metazoa > Chordata > Actinopteri > Perciformes > Serranidae > Epinephelus > Epinephelus lanceolatus. The sequence continues at coordinate 40,255,036 of NC_135749.1, forward strand.
TTTTAGGGTCCAGGTGGTGAAGGGCTGTGCACGCACAATGTTCCAACAGGAGACAGCCCTCCATTCTGAAACACCCCCACTCCGAAATTGATTTTCAAGTCCAAACACTGCCGCCCGCTCTCCGGCCGCACTCACACAATGCTGAAATTCGTTGTACTACAAAAGCTTGAAATGAATGTTCACCTCATTGTTTTTTATTGAAAATATGTCACTGTTTTCATTTATTATGTATAATTTCACTAGCAGCAAACACATTTAAAGGAGACACTTGTCAAGTCTTTTTACGCGCGCCGTCCGTGATGCTGAAATCCCCACTGTAGCCACCGCTCCTGCTGACAGCAGACTGGGGGAGAAAAAAAAGACATTTCTTTGCTCTGTGCTTTCAGAAAATAGTCCCACTGTGTTTGCCAGGGCATATCAGGCTGTGTGATTATGCATAAAGATTGGTTAATGCATTGGAGCAATTTCATACAATTTCGGACATTTAACATGGTAAACTAATTTCAATTCAACATGGTCATTTGCTTAGAGGATTCAGCTGAAGCATAATGAGTGTTATATGTCATTAAGATGAAGTATTTGCTTGCTTTGTGGTTAATTATGCACATGATCCGTTTGACCCCATCATGTGTCCCTGCAGACAGTGGCAAAAGGATCAATGTGCAGCCTCCGTTTCCTTTCTGATTGCATCCGTCTCATTCATTCAAACTTTGTAAACACGGTTGGGATTTGTAGGGGACATATGTATGCTGCTCACTATAAAATATGTTTACTATAAATAAATGGATCTCTGTGCAGAGAGGTCTTAAAATATTCATCAGTAGGTCAACATAAGAGAAGGTCCACTTTTGGAAATGCTTGTTTTGTTGCTATTTTATGGATTCTGATTGGCTAACGTGGGCTTGAGCTTCTCGTTACACTGCCACCTACAGGTTTGGCATGCTCTTGACAGCATATATACACGGGTTAGTGTAAACGAAGATTTTTTTGAAAACGGACAGGTGTGCACGTTGTTATTTTTGAAAACGGAGATGGTGAAATGTCCGTTTATGAAAATAGCTGGCCACGTGTAAACAGGGCATCAGCCTGCCACCTAATCAGCCCACCTCCACTCACCTGCTTTCAATCACTGACTGGCTCAGTATAAAGACTCCTGCTCTCTACACACTCACTGCCAGATTGTCCTTCGCTTCTTCGCATGCAAGACTCTCCAGCACTACTCAGACTGATTTCCTGTTGCCAACCTTGCCTGAATCCCAGTAATTACCTCAGCCTTCTGTCTGTGACTCTGATTCCTGCCTGCCCCTTTCCTGGTTCCCGTCTGCTCGGCTCTGTGGCTGCATGGTGCAACACCAGTCCTGCATCCCTTGTTCAGTTCTCAGCAATAAAAGCCATTACCAACTGTCTGCCTGCCTCTGAGTGCTGCATTTGGGTACTATCTCACCCTGTGACATATTTAGTCTGGGTTTAAGAATACCCTCTGCAGAAAATGTGGACATGTTTATATCAAATCACCATTGCAATGTCTTCAACTAACAATGTCTTATTCCGCTCCACGTACACTAGCACCTTTAATGAGCACAGTTCCTCCAAATTTTGTACACTGTTTAATTCCATTGACAATGTGTATTCTGATCTCACCTACACTAACTCAACTGTGTGGGGTGGCTGTGGCTCAAAGGTAGAGCAGGTTGTCCACCAATCGAAAGATCAGCGGGTCAGTGGTTCGATCCCCGGCAAAAGGGGAATGCAGAAAAGCTGAATACAGTTGGAGGAATCAGGTCTCCAGGTTCACTTTGCTGCTATGAAAGAGCCACTACTCCTTTACAACAGGATGGTGAAAAATGCAATATCTCACTACTACTCTGAACTAATTTCTGCCAATCGACACAACCCCAGATTCCTATTCAAAACTGTTGACCAGTTAGTCAGTGAAGATTCTCAGTCATTCAGGTCATGGTAATTGTATGTACTATATCGTAGGCAACTGGACTTCCTTGCATTTCTTGAAAACGTTTCGCCTCTCATCCTCTTCAGTTCTAAATGACTGGTACAGAGTTGCAGGTTTTAAACCCTTGCAGAGTTGTAGGGGTCACATGTGAGCTCTTAGTTTCAGAGTTGTTAAGGTCATAAGGTCACCCCCTCACCCCTGGGATCTCCGCAAGTGTTGTAAGGACTCTAAAACTTCACCTGAGCCTCCATCTGCATATGGGTGAGTAGATAATGGCTGAATTTTCATTTTTGGGTGCACTATCCCTTTAATCTGCATGTCTTTGGACTGTGGGAGGGAGGAAGCTGGAGCACCTGGAGGAGACCCATGCTGACACGGACAGAACATGCAAACTCCACACAGAAGGGCTCCCCCACCCTGGGTTTGAACCAGGAGCCCTCTTGCTGTGAGGTGACAGTGCTAACTACTGCACCACCATGCCGCCAATTCAACGTCAATTCCCGGTGTTGAAGAACGTTTATTTTGAAAGAGACTGTATGCAAAGTGTACATTTCCTGTGAAAACAGAAGTGTATTTTGAAAATAGAAAGTGCATGTAACAGGCTGAAGTTCACATTACGTCCCAGAATGTCAACAATCAACACACCCAGGGTACCTTGCACATCATGTCTCGATGTGGAAAGTCCTGTCAAATGATATGTGATGAGGTCAGAGAAAGAATGTGATGATTTTTGTCCCAAAATAACAAATATTCCCTGTTTAGGCCCGGGTATTACCAGTGGCAGAGTCCTGCATGGGTCCCTTTTTGAAAACCTGTACCTGCCCATACCCGTAAAGTTCAGTACCAGAACCGACCCGTTACCCATCATCATGTCTAGGTCAAAGCCGCACCTGTGATTAAACACACACAGGCTACAGTCACTCACATTAAGCTGGGTTCTCTGTTCTTGAATTCCAAATCCAGTAGAGGAGACGTCTCTTTCACTGGCTGTGTTCGATGCCAGGATGGTGAAAACATTCAATCAGTGCCAGGTTAGGAAGCGTTTTAGCATGTTCCTTCCACCACCATAAAACCTCAAAAGGATCCTCCTTGGGTGTCTTGAACTCCATGTAGGCTGCCACCTCAGCCTCAGGCTGCAAAGTTTCATGGCTTGAGTCCTCCATGTCGGTGACCAATGTGATAACGGGGTCAAAGGTTCCACTTGTGTCACTGACTTTCAAAATAAAAGGATCTGTGGCTTGATAACAGTTATTTAGATGTCAAATCATTACACATACACTGCACATATTTTTACTTTGTTTTATTCTGAAAAAAAAAATTGTTCTCACCTGCTGCTCACCTGCATGGAGTTCATTTTTTTTCCCAGTAAATTTATAAATAAACATATTTTTACTTGTTACATTGCTTTTTGTTGGCACCAGGTAGCTGCAGGTAACCAACCTGGTGGAGGACTGTGCCCAGTGGCATAGTGGTCATAAATGGCTTTTTTGCTGATAGGTGGGTATACCCTGTATACCTGCATTTACCCTCCACTACACCACTGGGTATACCTGCTTGCAAGTCTAGTTCCAAAATAAAATCATAGTATGTGTTTGTGAATTGTTTTTTAAAGATACATGATTCCATTAATTTTCTCTTGATCAGTTTCTGCACATGTCCCAGTTCCTCTTCCTCTGTTTAATCTACACAAACTGCAAGCATACAGCAAAATGCACAATTTCTTGTTTGTCAGATAGAACATTCAAGACAGAGAGTGTTCAGAGGAGCAAATGGAAAAGCTTTCATGAGCTGTAGATGCTGTTTAACAGCAGTCAGCGAGGAGAGGAAATGATATTTAGAGGAAAACGTCTTTAATAAGCCTGAGTGCTTCAGTTGGTGCTGGTCATGCTATTAGAGCCTCTCTGATGCTGATACAGATGCTAAAAAAACAGATACAGATGGATTTACAGAGGTTAGAGTGTGAAGAGAGGCTTTCAAGCAACAAAAGATAGAAGGACGAACACCTGAGGAGGAGTGTAAGATGAAAGGATAAGCCAGAGAGAGTCAAGAGAAGAATGACCGATGGGGAAGGAGATGAGACAGAGGCCCAATTCCAATCCGATCCCTTACAGACTCACTGACTTAAAAGCGCGTTCGTGTTAAGTGCGTGAGTGTGTGAGGGCTGTCCCATTGTCAAATCGTCAAGTCAGAGAGTCAGTGAGTGAGCCCTTTATGCCCCCTTACCGTAGGTCAGCATCGATGCGGACTTACGGTAAGGAAATTACCCACAGTTCATAGCGTTGTGACGTCAAATACAGGGGTAGCCCTCGGAACACCGGAAGTGTTATAAAAAAAAATGAAAACACGGTCGGCAGATATGCAAACGGAAACGTTATGGAAGGAGAGCAAAAAAAACAGATAGATAAACAATGAAACATTAAATTAACAAGGATTTAAGATGGTACATAAACACACATGAAGTCAGAGGAATACCAGTGGTTATATTCCACACACAAAGAATAGCCTAGGCTATATATCTATATCTATAAATATATATAGATATATATTCTTTGTGTGTGGAATATATGCTGACAATAACCGATAAATGATCACGCCCAGAGCCGCCAGTGTCAACAACATTTTGTAGAGAGGGGGGTAAGTGCTGTCCCATTCCTATTTGTAGCATCCGGAGCCCTTTCAGACTCTCACACTCAATCACTTACAGCTGACGTCAGTTAAGTCAGTGAGGGTTCAGGGCTTGAGTCTTTAGGGGCCGGATTGGAATTGGGCCAGAGAAGGCCTTTATGGTAACTGAAAGAGGAGTAAATACTTAGAAAAAGAGGTACCATTAAGTCTTTGGCTCCAGGCAGCTTAGTGGCATCTTAAAGCCTGTTAAGTCCTTTTACTAGTAACCAAACCCTGGCGTGAACCTGGCAGCAGTGAGGATCCATATGGCTCTGAAGGTGTGTTGACAAGCTGACAGGCTGAGGACTCCTTGATTTGACAGTTGGAGTCACAAAGATTAGCCAAATAGGGCTAATACTGCCTTAAAATGTTTGTCTGGACTGTGCAGTCCATATATAGATAGATTAGGCTCCAAATAGCCCTGACAGGGCTTGGCCTTTATTAGCTAGAATACAACTTAAGAAAATGCTGTCAGACTGTAATTATTTGGAATCCTCATCTTGTGGTTCCATGTGGTTCTTAATTTTCACTAATATACTAAAAGAACTCTGCACATAATCACTATTTCCTTATGTTACCAGCATAATCGGATCCACTCAGTTTGGCAGTATAAATGTATTTGTACAATGTAGCTATTTGGAGTCCCTGCTGTCTGTGTCTTATTTCAATATGAAATTTTATATCATTTGGTTATGTTACTGACAACAAATTCAGATAAAAAAAAACAACTGGACTCACTGAGTTTTGCAGCATAAGATTTGTGTGGAGTAATTTAGAATCCTTTCCCTCTAAATATACTTCTTTTTAGATTATATCTTATCATCTTACTTGACTTTGGCATGTTACTGACAGTAAATGCTACTGAAACAATAATGGGACCCTCTGTGTTTAATGGTGTCAAAATGTATCTGGACCCTGCAGCTATTTGGAGTCCCTTCCATCAACTTTCTTTTCCAGTTAATTTCATAAAAACTCTCATTTGATTTTGGCATATTGCTAACAGTAAATGCTACTAAAACAATATTGGAACACAGTGTGTAAAGTAAATGTATATGAACTCTGCAGCAACTTGGAGTCCCTTTAATCTCTCTCCCTCTCTTTTTTTTGTTAACTTCATTTAATTTTGTTTAAAGCTCTCATTTGACTTTAGCATGTCAGTAAATAACATTGTGACACACTGTGTTAGGTAGTATCAAATGTATTTGGCATCTGTAGCTTTTTGGAGTCCCTTCCATCATTACTGTTTTTCAGTTTATTTCTTACAAGCTGTCTGTATGTTACTGACTACTAAATGCTATTAAAGAAATATTAGTACCCTCCACATGATGCTGTGTCAAATGTATTTGGGATATAGCTATTTAGAGTCCCTTCTACTCCTTTTAGTATATTTATTTTTAGCTTTTATGTACCTTATATAGGGTATGTTACTGAAAATAAATGCTACTTAAACAATAATAGGACCCACTATGCTTAATTATGTCAAATATATTTGAATTTGCAGATATTTGGATTCCTTCCTATCCATTATTTATTTTATCTTATGTATTTATTTATTTATTTTTATTATTGATTTATTTTTATTTTTCCAGTTTATTTCTTACAAGCATTTGACTTTGGTAAGTTAGTAACAATACATGCTACTGAAACAATATTGGGACCCACTATTTTTAATGTTGTCAATTGAACTGAGAATCTGTAGCTATTCAGAGTCCCTTCCATCAATATTGTTTTTCAGCTTCTTTCATACAACTCTCTTTTGACTTTGGTGTGTTACTCACAGTAAATGCTTCTGAAACAAACAGCCTGATGAAGCTGTAAGTGAAACGCGTTGCTCTGCTGTATTAAATTTTGATCCTCTTTCAAAGTCTTGTGTGCGGTATGTAACCACAACATATGTGGGCTTTTTTTCCTTTACATAGTTGCTACTGAAACAATATTGGGACCTTCCACATTTTGCTGTGTCAAATTTATTTTGAGGATAAAGCTATTTGGAGTCCCCGCTATATAAATGTTGTTTTAGTATAATTATTATTAGCGTGTATGTAATGTACATATGGTATGTTACTGACAGTAAATGCTACTGAAACAATATTGGGACCTTCCACATTTTGCTGTGTCAAATTTATTTTGAGGATAAAGCTATTTGGACTCCTCACCATATAAATGTTGTTTTAGTATAATTATTATTAGCTTTTATAAAACCTCTGTATGGTATGTTACTGATGACACATGATGATGACAGAATAATAGACCCAAGGTAACAATAATAATAATAATAATAATAATAATAATAATAATAATAATAATAATAATAATAATAATAATAATAAATTTTATTTAAAAAGCACTTTTCAAAGTTCTCAAAGTCACTTTACAGAGACAGTTCAAACACATCAAATAAAACAACAATTTTCGGCAAATACATCAAAGACAAAGAGGAATAGTAATGGGAGTGAAAAAACAAGTAAATAAGTAAATGAATAAAAGTAGCTAAACATTAAAAGCAGAACGGAACAGGTGAGTTTTGAGTAGTGATTTGAATGATGGGAGGTCAGTGCAGTCACGGATGTGTTTTGGGAGGGAGTTCCAGAGGGTGGGGGCAGCAACGGAGAAGGCTCTGTCCCCCCAGGTTCTGTGCTTGGTCTTGGGGATGGTGAGAAGGTTGGCATTGGAAGAGCGGAGGCTGCAGGAGGGGGTGTAAGGGTGGAGCAGGTCTGTGAGGTAAGAGGGGGCCTGGATGTGGAGTGCGGCAGTGAGGGGAGGGGGACAGGGTGGAGTTGTCAATGGTGAGGTGGAAGTCTTTGGCTGTTTGGGTGAGGGAATCAGGACCAATTAGGATCATGTCTGATTTGTCACAGTTGAGTTTAAGAAAGTTTGCTTGCATCCAGGATTTAATTTCGGAGAGACAGTTTGACAGGGTAGAGTGGGTTGAATGAGTGATGGATTTAGTGGAGATGTACAGCTGGATATCGTCAGCGTAGCAGTGAAAACAGAGACCATGACGACGGATGATTTGACCAAGGGGGAGGAGGTAGAGGGTGAAGAGGAGAGGACCAAGCACCGAACCCTGGGGGACGCCTTGGGACAGAGGGGCAGTTGAGGAGGAGCAGTTGTTGATGAAGATGATGAAGTGTCAAATGAATTTGGACTTTGTAGCATTTTGGTGTCCATTTAAGCTGTATGATATTTCTGTGTATTTCTTACCAACTTTTATTTGGTAATGGTAAAGGGTGATAGTGGTTTCTAAATTAGGTTTAATTTATTATGTATTGTATGTTAAATGTTCAATGATAACTCTAAAAATTTGGATTCTGTATTATCTCATTGTAATGTATAATATGATGACATGATCCAAAACACTGTGACAGAAGACATGTAGAATAAAAACAATCGTCTTTTGTTGGAATGTTTTCCTCATTGCTACCATTTCGCATAGATTAAAAGAACCATAATGGAAGATGTCAATGGTATAATAGGAGTTAAAGAGGTTAGTGAGGTGGCTCAGTAAGAAAATGAGCAGATAATTTGCAGATATATTGACCTCTTATCTCTGCTGTAGTACTCCAACTCTCTCCATTATTTTAGCCTCAAAGACTTTTGGGAAATGTCTGTCCACTTAGTGTCACAGTGACCCTGTGGGGTTTTCAGGCTCAGTACAGAAATGTTAACTGCACCTTAAGTGTCTCTCTGAGGGACAGGAAGCTTCAACCTCAGGGTAACCCTGGAGGATCTGTGGCATTTTGTCCCGCCGGGCAGTGCGCAGGTCTCATCGGTCTCATTGGTCGCACCGCAGTCTGACAGCCAGAGGTCAAAGTTTTAGATCCATCGGAGTTCCCCGCCCTGTCCTCAGCGGCCGGCTCCCCACACATTGCTAATGGATGTCAACTCATGCTGTAAAATCACAGGATACTGGGTGATTCAGCAAAAGCGTCACAGTGCGTTTACAGGAAGACAAATGAGACTGTAAAACGAGATTTAATGTTACATTTATTACAGCGGAGCCACGGGCTGAGGAGTGTGTGACTTGTCTTAAAGCAGAATAAAACTTCATCACCTAAGAACGCTATCTTTTACCTTTTTTTACCTTTTTTTCCTAAGTTCATAATAAAAGGATGTCAGAGTTCTGTTATTGGCACAAATTAACCTCCAAGGTCCTCACAGTCAGGAGTGAATAATCAAGCAGATCTAACAATCCTGCGGTATCATTGCTACAGTACAACATACACAGTGCTGCATGTTTTAAATCCTCCATTACCGTCTTCTTCAAGCCTATCAATAAAGGTACTATGCTGGAGAGCAATGGGTCTTCTTTTATTACACAAGCACTTTTTAATAATAGACGGTTCAGTTCTCATGCAAGGAATGGCCAGACAGCGAGACACACCGTGGAGATAGCAACATGCAAAAAGGCCACACTGCAGTCTCGTGATTATAAACCCTGACTCATCAGATCAGTTATCCCAATGCTTGAAAACCCCTAACCTGGAGTGTTTTGGTTCAGGTTCACAAAGAAAGCAGCAAATACAGGAAATATTTTACAGAAACAGAATTAAAACCATGATACAACAGCTGACAACCTGCTCCAGTAACTATGTGCTAATCAGAAACTTTACAAAATAAGACACTATACAACATGCAATATTCTCCTCAGACCCCAGCTTCGGCTTGGTCTGCATTTTAAGTTTCTCCTCACAATTTGGGATCAGTAGGACCTGATAAGTATAAAAACTAAACATTGTCTCTACATACAGGAGGATGTTTTAGGGGAAGAAAAATGATCATATGGGGATGATGGGTTTATTTTAATAGTCAAAAGTGTGTAATAAAGTATAGAACTGTTCATTTCAATGCCTGAACATTGTTGTGCAAAAACTTAACTACAAATAATCTAACAAATCTAAAAGTATTGTGATTTGTTCATTTTGTGACTCTGGATGAATTTTCCTTGTTCCACACACCAAGTGAGGTATGTCCTTTTGTCTGTAGGAACAGTCTCTGACACCTTATTGGTCCCAACGTCCTCAAACAAGATGATTATGAAAGCTTGTTACTGCTGCTAAAATTGTTCAAATTTGTTGCTTTATCAAACTACAAATGTCACTTAAACATAAATAAACAAGTTTCAGCCATAACATTTGATCTGGTTTTGTACCTTGTCCCCTTTTTGTCACAGGTTGAGGCAGGACCCAAGAGCAGCACAAAACCCCAGCAGTGTAATTGCAATAATTGTAATTCAACGTCTTAGCAGATAAGACAGCAGCAAAATATGAACAGTTTGTGCAAAAGTTCTTGCAGTCTTGAAAACTGCATTGCAGCCAGGAAGCGAACCAGGGTCTCCCACGTGACAGGTAACAATAATCCCACATGAACAGGGCAGGCTGGGTGCAAGGCAAGCAGGAGCAGGGTCTTTTAACAGGAAGACAAGCGAGCCAGAAGCACTTACACAGATGGGATGTGTTGCAGGCTGGCAGCTCAGACGGTGACAGAAGAGCAGGCGATTTCTCCCAGGAAAGCCGGAGTGGTAATGCCAAACAGCCACAGGCAGACAAGAACCAGGAACACACAGGCTGAACTTGTAGTCAAGAGCAGAGGGCAGTTAGGTTTATCAGGGCAGAGACGAGGAGATGTGGTCAGAGGCAAGCAGAGTCGAAACCGGGAGATCCAACCGAGGAAGAGTGCTGGAGAGTATTGCATGCTGCAAAGACTATCTGGCAATGAGTGAGAGGAACTGTGCTGCTAAAATACTGGCTGGCTGATGAGTGGTGATGAGCAGCAACTGAGGACAGGTGCACAGGTGGAGGAGATTGGCGCTAATGAGGTGGTGAGACAGGAGGTGAGTGAGCCAGGGCAGAGTGTGACACTTTTGTGTCAAGATTGGCTGCAGACTGACTTGGCGGAGATGGCTGCCATCTTGTTTTTACATGGATTAGAATATTGTGCTTTTGCCACCACCTAGTAACACAAAAAGTGTCCATGAACAAGGACAGTAGGTCTAAGCTAAGCAGAATGAAGTAAAAGGTGCAACAAACCCAGAATGTGATGTCCTCATATGAGGACACAGGGTCTCAGGAGGATATCAAATAAATTACAAATTATAAGAGACAAAATCCAAAAGACTAATTATAGTACCAAAATGTAATTACCCAAATAATTTGCCTCACCAAAGCAGCAGTTTCCCACAATCTGGACTCTTCTGAATACCTCAGGATTCCCACTTGTCAAATAGGACTGAAGGCTAGCTTTGCTGTCTGCACCTATACAAAATTGATTGCCTTTTCTTGTTAACAAAGCCATCAAATACTATTGCTTTGTCAGTGAATTCGGTGCCAGACACTAACACCACCACTTACAGAACACTGCTGGACAGCGTCACTTAAAAATGCTGCCAGTTACAACGTAATATAAGGAGCTGGAAAGTCCCTACAGGGTGGGCACAAGGAGTGGTTAAATTAGTGCATGAACTCTTGAGTTATTTTATGAGGTCAAAGTGGCCTTTGATCTTTGACTACCAAAATCTAAGTCATCCTTGAGACCAAGTGGATGTTTGTGTCAAATTTGAAGGTGTTCTTGAGATATCTTGTTCACAAGAATGAGACAGATGAGGTCATGATAACTTTAACCTTTGACCTTTGCCCATCAAAATCTAATCGGTTCATCCTTGACTAAAAGTGAATGTTTTTGCCTAATTTAAAGTCAAGCAACCTTTTTTCAATCCATAGTCATCAAATACAGCTGCTTGGTCAGTTATTTCTGCATCGAACACCAATGAGAAAAGCCATCCTATCGCAGCAGTATGATACACCACATGGAAAACAATGTAATGTAAGGAGGTGGAAAGTCCCTACAGGGCAGGCAGACGTCCACACCAGAGCCCTATGTTCGCGTCCTGTATGAATGTAGAGCAAAACTGTGATGTTGTTTTCTAAACCTAACCACGTGCTTTTGTTGACATCCTGATGTTGGTTGCAACGTCCCAAAACGTCAATGCCAGACACAGGAAAGTACCTAGCACGTAATGTGTAGTCCACTGACAAAGCTGCAATATGTGACAAATAAGAGCATGTCTGAGTGGCAGTGAAAAACTGCAAATGCAGTCTACAAAATGTATCATCTGTTTAAAGCCCCAGTTTTTATGAGTTGGCAAAGCTCCAGTGATTTAGGGGGATAAATTGGCAGAAATATAAGATGCCATTAAATCCCACTATATCTTAAACATTAGACCTTTGAGACCAAACACTAAACATACCTGTCTGTCAGCATTCACCACTAACTAGGAGGTGTTTGGACCCCTGTCAACAAGAGTTGCCCTCGATTATGCCTGTGTATGTAACAGGTGAGTTTAGGACCCAAAAGCAGCACTGTAGACAGGCAGAACAGTTTATACTGAGCTTTAATGCACCATTTTAACACGTACAGAGAGAGCAGGCTGATAAAACAACAGAGAGAGTCAATGATCAGGTTCTGAGCTTCCAGGGAAACTGAAGCAGTCCACAGCTCTTGGCATGGAATGCTGAAGCAGCACACAAGTGAGGAGCCATTGTCCACCGGACTCACAAACACAGCAGACAGTTTAATCATTTATAATGGTACCGTGAGGGGGCAGGCAGAGAGCAATGTCAGACGAACAGGAATTCCAAATTCAGGAGTACTCACAGGAGAAACAGTCTCAGCAATGGCAAAGCCAACTGTGGACAGGGAAGAGCTTGTCAGCAGCAATGAAGAGTGCAATCTGCAGCACACACACACAAAGGCAGAATGTGCAGCCACACAGTGAAGCAATCAACAGCACAGAAGACCGCTGGTAACTGAATCAGTAAACTCACTTTGGAGAGCTGGGTGACGATTTCTTCAGACAGACACAGAAAACAGCTAAACAGGAACCAGGAAGGCAGAGTTTTTGGTCAAGGACAGAAAGGCAGAATGGTTTACTAGGGAGCAGATGAAAAAGGAGAATCAGGGAAAGGCATGTTCGGTAACAAGGAAGCTGTCCAGAAACAGGTAGGTGTGGTGACGAGGCGGGGTGAGGGGAAATTATTGAAAGAGCTGAGAAGATGGCAGCTGAAAAGTGCCCACTGTTACAGTGCATAAATGTGCTGTTATGTTGGTGGGGAGTATATTCAATCACTAGCTACATCAACTACATTTAGATTTTTGTTTCTTATTACACACAGTGTCTGTAAACCATATTTTTAGCCACAATAGCTGGGGATGGTACGTCAGTAAGTTGGTCACTTTGGTCCAGGCTGAAACATCAACTACTAGACTGACTGTCATGAAACCAGACATGAAGGCCCCCAAACAAACCCTAATGACTGACTTCCTCTCGCGCCACCAGAAGGTTCGCATTTGTGGTACAGACAGAACATGTTCCTTTGCCCTGCGCTGTGGTGATTACCGCTGTTATTTGGACTGCAATACTGTTAACAAAGCTCAGTATAAGTTAAAATCAGGAACACTTTCATTATGCTATATCCAATCACAAGTCTCTCTCTAACCCACTCCCAGCGTATCCTCCAATCAGCTGACTAGCGTTTCGTATCCTAGTTAGCCTTGAGCCACTCGTTGCCACTGCCAAACTTTAAATCTGCTCTCCTTTCTGCTCCTGTCAGCTGTCATTTTAGGCAGAATCGACACACCCTTTTCCACCCCATTCACCTCCAGTCACCTTATCCAGAGCCCAGGACGAGCTGATCAAAAGCCCACTCCTCTTTACATCCAGAACCTCAGCTCCCTCTTCATCTCATCTCATCACTACCATCACCAGCATCTAGACTCCATAGGGGGCATTCCCTAATCTGCTTCATCTTTACCACCACAATGGGGTCTAATCGCCACATATCACAGACTTATGCACACATGTAAATAAATATTCTTTTGTTTCAGAACATGTCTCTCAAGATTGAAGTCAGCACCGTAAGCTGCTAGCTGCCGGCTCAGCTACGTCCATGCTGAAAACCATGTGCAGACAACTCATATACTTTGACTCTCAGAAAGAGTTGCTTTAAAGATTGTTTTTGCTCCAGTTTGTCTGAATTATAACGATATACTGCTTTCTGTTTATCTTTGTAAACTGAATATCTTTGAGCTTTTGGACTGTTGTTGAGACAAAACAAGACATTTGATCACACACTGAGATCTGTACAATTATGATGGTTCACTATTTTCTAACGATGTATAGACAAAAAAATTAATCAACAGGGAAGGCAAATAATCATTGGTTCGACCCTTTCTGCTGGCGTGGAGCTGTTTGACGTCCCTGTGACTCACAGGGACTCCGATCTCTGCCCCCTGATCCTCTGATGCTTAACATCTTGGTCATCGTCCCTGCTGATGAAGACTCCAGTAACTCACAGGGTAAACCATCTGCTGAGTCATTACGAAGCTTCTGACCCTGGGAAGAGAAAGAGTGAGTCAGCAGATTTAAAGTGACAGCAGAGATAGGGAGGGTGAGGATGTTGCTGTATGTCCCATTATATTTGCAAATCTTTGTGTGTGTATATGTGTGATTTATTGATCTGTGTGTGTGTGTGTGTGTGTGTGTGTGTCACTTTGTATTGAAGTAATTTGCCTTATGATAATAAAGTTTAATTTTATCTTATGTTTATCAATCAAATTTAATAAGAAGGGTCTTCACTGTTTTTCAGGCCGACGACCACTTAGCTGAATGCGAAACTAAGCAGGTGCTGCATATGATGTATAAAACTGTATTGCATATTAAACTGGGTGGACAAAGATTTTCAGGCAGAGGGCCATACCTGCCTCAGACTGCAGTCTTGACCTGTATTTGCTCCTCAGGTGGGAAAGGGAGGAAACTTCACTTTCACAAAGATAAGATGTTGCAAAAGGGATTCCTGTTAACACTTTCCCCGCTAGAGTATTATTTTTTAAGTTGCCAGCCGCCGCTAGCATTTTTGATTATATTCACTAATCTTTCCAGATCAACAGAATAATTAGTTCTATAAATATGTAAACAGTATATACATTAAACTAAAGAAGAGACCTTCTGTTTATTTAACACACAAAAACATTTTTATTGTGTCTTATTCCATTTCTTTTTGATAAACACTTGAATTTGTGCATTTTCATAAAAAGATAAAAAATTAAAAAAAATTAAAAACATTTCGGACAAAAAGCTTAGAAAATGCATTTTTGTCCAAGAATGTAATTTTCAAGTACAAAATCAATTTCACATTTACATTTTTTTGGTGTTTTCTTATTTCCTTACTCAGTTTGAATTGTAAAAATGAAAATAATAATAATGTTAATGAAAATAATATTCTTTTTGAGGTAACACGTTGTCACATTCAGTGATCGGTGAGTGTTCTGCTGTCTGTGGTCGTTTTGCCCGTGTGTCACTGTCACCGTCATGGAGATTCCATTTCATCTCACCAAACTCGTTTGCTTCTTCGTCCAAATCAGATTCAGAATGTTGATCAAAACAGGAATTGTCAGAGTCTGAGATCATCAACATCTCAACGGCACCAGCCTTTTCATGCGATTTACAAGCTGCTACATTTCTGTAAACATCTTTTTTCTGGCAGATCTTCCTCGTTTGTTTTTGGACACGGCAGCGCTGATTGCCTGGAATATCTCATCAATGGCAGGAAAGCTTTCTGTCATAAATAACAGAAAATCTCAGCACTGGCGGGGATAGTGTGAATGTGCATTTTCAGACTTATTTTAATTTTTTAAAAGGAAAAACATATCAAACAATTATTTGGCAGCCCCCCTGCAGTAACTCTGAGGACCCCCCAAGGGTTCCGGATCCCCCGTTGAAGACCCAGGTTTAATAATCATTCTTTTATTCAGTTGATAAACATCCAATAGCTGAAGAGTTTATTGCCCCAGAGTCTGCAACATGTGGTACCACAAAGACCTCCTCTGATTGTAATAATACAGTAATATAATTAATATTTTTTTATTACGCATAGCATTGTATGTGTTTTTATGCCTCCGTGCTAGCATTAGCCATGGCTGGAGACATTATGTTTTTGGATGTCCATTCATCTGTCCGTATGTCCATACATACATACCTACATACATACTTCCCATTCTCATGGAAGGGTTTTCAAATTTCAGTGATGAAGTGATTAGAATTTGGTAGTTATAGGTCAAAGGTCAAGGTCACTGTGACCTTGTCTGTCTCATTCTCATGAATGTGATGTTTGATGTTTGTCACCTTCAGGGAATTTCTTCAAATTTGACACAAACATCCACTTGGACAACCTGATCTCACAGAAATACGTGAAATGACCACGACCTCTTAATACCGCATTCCGTGGTGGCAGCATGTAATGGGTTGAAATTACGTGCTGCCACCACGAAAACAATGCCAATGTAAAGTCAATTAGGGTCCTCTCCCGTGGTGGACACACGGATTCCCTGATTCAATCACGTCACGTCAACCTCGTTTTCCCCAATGATATCTTTAACATTCCTGTATACACACAAAAACGCGGAAGTGTTCTTGATATTAAAACGGCAAATATATTCCTCTGTAATTTCCCACCAATAATAATAATAATGATAATAACGTGATAGTTTGGCTGTTCTAGATATTTGTTATAGCCTATTCAAATATTCAATCCCAAAAACGCCGTTTCTAGAGAACTTGCTAAAATATCTGAAATGAACCATCATGCCTACTTTTTCTTAACATATTTCATCTAGGTGCAGTGTCATTACTAGTTCAGCTTTACTAGACATTTGATATATTCAGTAGATGTATCTTTTTACGACCCTGTTTTACAAGCCGCAAAAAAACCTACCATCCCAAAAACGCCGTTTTTAGAGTACTATCTAAAATAACTACGATTAGCCAACATCCTTGCTTTTTTTCTTAACATAGTTCATCTAGATGCAGTGTAATAACTACTTCGGCTTTACTAGATATTAGATTTATTCAGTAGATCTAGCTTTTTACAACCCTATTTTACAAGCCGCAAACGAACCTACTGTCCCAAAAACGCTGTTTCTAGTGTATTAGCTAAAATATCGAAAATTAGCCGACATCTTTACTTTTTCTTACCATAATTCATCTAGGTGGAGTGTAATAACTAGTTCGGCTTTACTTGATATTAGATATATTCAGTAGATATATCTTTTTACAACCATATTTAGAACCCTACTTTGCAAATCAGAAGAACTACAACTATGTTGCTGATATGTATCAAACTGCATGGCGCGGTCCCAGGGAATTGTAGTTTTTTAAAAATCTAAGTGTTTTTCCCAGATTTGGAAGTTGTAAATACTGAATTGGGAGTACACTGCGGACTTTAAGGGGATGGTAAACACATTTGTGAAATCAGATTTTAAATATCTAATTTCTAAATGTGTGAAAATTAATTTTATCCATATTTTATCCATATCTGACAGCACCCCCAGTTGTTGACTACACTCAGAGATAGCTGAGGTCAAGAGCTCTCTATAACAGTTGGTCCCATGTCTGTACCCCCTTTAGTTACTGAGTTATAAGCCCTCAAACATGCACTGAGGTCAAGGTTCAAAGGTCAATGGCTGAAAGCAGGAGCCATGTAGAATCTTCATACTGACATATGTCACTCTCCAGGTCGAGACCTTTCCAATGATGTATTTGGTTTAGCTCTACGACAAAGATTAGATTTTTTCATTTTTTGGACACAAGCCATGCCAGGTGTTGTTTCAGAGAGCACTTTGAAGGCCCCGTGTATAAAATGAGTTTTGTTTGTTTCTTTTGTAGCATATATGAAGAAAAGACGACTGTGCTAGCTTGAATGCTAGCTCAACTGATTTGCTATATTTGATTAGTTAATTAGGCTAGGTAACAGAAGAGGCTGGTTCGGCTCAGGGAGGAAGTGGACAGTCGTGAATCACACACACAAAGGCAGTAATGTTATTTGGTGTGGTACCATGTATTGAAATAATAAATAAACAAAACAAATAAATAAACAATATTAAGCAAAAAAAAAATGTTTTCCTTGAATGACCATTTAGCAATTAGTACTTGAGTCGAAATTCAGTTCAATATTCACCACAGCTTCACAGTATTCAAATTCATTTCATATTCAACCCCAAGCCATAGACCATAAGCAATCCAAAACGACCCAAATTAATATGTCCCCCTTCCAGGTTATGAGAGTCAATAGTTCAAGTGAGTGTATCAGCAGAGTCCATCTGAGCAGAGTGTTGGTGGGTGTAGGGGCAGTATGGGCAATGTTCTTAAGTGTCTATTTATGGCTGCCAGGAGCCTCCTGCCAGGACCGGCAGTGAGGCCGCTAGGCTGAGGTAGCTTGGCTGTAGTTCCGGGCAGGTTAACATGTCCTGTAGCTCGCCATCAAACCTGGCCTGTGTATAGAACAGGACCATTCATTAAATTCAGTGTACACATTATCATAATCCCATTCACTATATACACATTGCATCAAAATATTCATATTCAGTCATAATAATATAACCAAAATGTATACATAATCAACATAAAAAGTTCATACAGGCACTATCTCAAGTGCTTAGAAAGGTTTTTGTCATCATCATCATTCATCCCGGTAAATGCTTCATCAATATACAGTACAGGCCAAAAGTTTGGACACACCTTCTCATTCAATGCGTTTTCTTTATTTTCATGACTATTTACATTGTAGATTCTCACTGAAGGCATCAAAACTATGAATGAACACATGTGGAGTTATGTACTTAACAAAAAAAGGTGAAATAACTGAAAACATGTTTTATATTCTAGTTTCTTCAAAATAGCCACCCTTTGCTCTGATTACTGCTTTGCACACTCTTGGCATTCTCTCCATGAGCTTCAAGAGGTAGTCACCTGAAATGGTTTTCCAACAGTCTTGAAGGAGTTCCCAGAGGTGTTTAGCACTTGTTGGCCCCTTTGCCTTCACTCTGCGGTCCAGCTCACCCCAAACCATCTCGATTGGGTTCAGGTCCGGTGACTGTGGAGGCCAGGTCATCTACCGCAGCACTCCATCACTCTCCTTCTTGGTCAAATAGCCCTTACACAGCCTGGAGGTGTGTTTGGGGTCATTGTCCTGTTGAAAAATAAATGATCGTCCAACTAAACGCAAACCGGATGGGATGGCATGTCGCTGCAGGATGCTGTGGTAGCCATGCTGGTTCAGTGTGCCTTCAATTTTGAATAAATCCCCAACAGTGTCACCAGCAAAACACCCCCACACCATCACACCTCCTCCTCCATGCTTCACAGTGGGAACCAGGCATGTGGAATCCATCCGTTCACCTTTTCTGCGTCTCACAAAGACACGACGGCTGGAACCAAAGATCTCAAATTTGGACTCATCAGACCAAAGCACAGATTTCCACTGGTCTAATGTCCATTCCTTGTGTTTCTTGGCCCAAACAAATCTCTTCTGCTTGTTGCCTCTCCTTAGCAGTGGTTTCCTAGCAGCTATTTGACCATGAAGGCCTGATTCGCGCAGTCTCCTCTTAACAGTTGTTCTAGAGATGGGTCTGCTGCTAGAACTCTGTGTGGCATTCATCTGGTCTCTGATCTGAGCTGCTGTTAACTTGCGATTTCTGAGGCTGGTGACTCGGATGAACTTATCCTCAGAAGCAGAGGTGACTCTTGGTCTTCCTTTCCTGGGTCGGTCCTCATGTGTGCCAGTTTCGTTGTAGCGCTTGATGGTTTTTGCGACTCCACTTGGGGACACATTTAAAGTTTTTGCAATTTTCCGGACTGACTGACCTTCATTTCTTAAAGTAATGATGGCCACTCATTTTTCTTTAGTTAGCTGATTGGTTCTTGCCATAATATGAATTTTAACAGTTGTCCAATAGGGCTGTCGGCTGTGTATTAACCTGACTTCTGCACAACACAACTGATGGTCCCAACCCCATTGATAAAGCAAGTAATTCCACTAATTAACCCTGATAAGGCACACCTGTGAAGTGGAAACCATTTCAGGTGACTACCTCTTGAAGCTCATGGAGAGAATGCCAAGAGTGTGCAAAGCAGTAATCAGAGCAAAGGGTGGCTATTTTGAAGAAACTAGAATATAAAACATGTTTTCAGTTATTTCACCTTTTTTTGTTAAGTACATAACTCCACATGTGTTCATTCATAGTTTTGATGCCTTCAGTGAGAATCTACAATGTAAATAGTCATGAAAATAAAGAAAATGCATTGAATGAGAAGGTGTGTCCAAACTTTTGGCCTGTACTGTACACAGTATACACAGTAATGCAAACCATAGTTTGGTAATGCTAGCTGCGAAGCTAACCAGTCCCATTAAACATATGGGGACGGCTAAGCTAAGCTAGCGCCATATAAACAGTTCAGACACTCACCAGTTCGCTTTCTAGTGACAACCTCGGAACACAGCGGTAGCGCGGTGATACGGTAGGCAGTTCCTGGGAGTTAAGGGTTGTCACAGTAAGTATTAAATTGACATATATCTATATTTACGAAACAACAGTTAGCTCACCTGCAGCAAACATATGTCACGACCGCGGCTCGGCAGCACGGAGGCTATTTCCTGAAACAACTTTATGCTGTAGTGATTGGCGGCAAGCAGTCACATGACATTATGACCTACTCTTAAAGCAACAGGCTGCATTTTGCATCCGGGTTACACCTTGCTTGTTTTTTTCTTTTTTACTGTAGATAGTTACTAAAATGAGTCATCCTCAGACAATACAATACTACTAAAAAGTAAAACCAATAATAACAATAATGAAATAAGCAAAAATAATATTAAAATCATATTGAAATGTTAAAATCTATTTACAGAGTGGAATGGTAGCCTAATAGATAACTTAGATAATATTTATTATTGTTTAGACACTTTATTATTGCTTAGATACTATTTAGCCTATTATTGTATTTACTTTTAGCATGTTCTACTTTTGAGTAATTTCCGAGAAGTTATGATAAAAAAAAATAAAAAATTACAGACTATAGGAGACAACCTCTTCAAAGTCTCACGTCAATTAATTAACACTATTTGTCGGCTTTTTATAATGCCTTTTTTTTTTTTTTTGCTGCTGTCTCCAGTTGAGAGTGGTGATTTGCTAAATACATTCTACAATAATAATTAGATTAACATTTGGTCTATAATATTGTTGGCTATATTACGCATTTTAATAAAAAAAAAAACCGAAGAATAAAAGAAATAAACACCGAAATAATTACTTTTTTTTTTATTGATACTCCTCTCTGACACACACACACACACACACACACACACACACACACACACACACTGAACACGCAATTGAATGAATGAATGAATGAATGAATGAATGAATGAACACTGGAAGTGGTTCAGCCACAGTCCCGTCGGCTGGCGCGGTCACATTGAGATTACATTTGTTTTTTATTACTAACAAAATGTTTTATATTGACCTTATGAATGGTTTCGTTTTCAAATAAATATTTGGAAACGAAAATATGCTTTGGTGTACTTTTACAGAGTTTTGCAATACGTATATAGCCTACCTGTATCAAAATGTATAATTTTCAGCAGCGGTTTGTGTGACAGCTGCCACGGTCGGAGGTATAACCAGCGGGGCAACCGCTGGTTCTGTGGCGCTGGCTTGGGGTCCACTCTCCCCTTGTGGAGTTGAGGGTGGCCGGGTTGCCAGGGGCAGACGGCTCCATGTGATGGTGTTTCCTCTCTGGTTCTTCCGTGCTCAGCCTTATTTTTATCTTCTTATTTATTTATTTATTAGTGGCGTCTGGATTCAGTTACGGCAGACGGATGGCAATCTGAAATGGAATGAAGCCCACAGACGGCCGACAGCAGCTACAAAACAGTAGTGGAACGCGCCCCATCCGCCCACAGCACAATGCTCTTGAAGCCCTACACTATCAAAAGCTGGCAAAATACATTTATTTTATTTTATGGCCTTGACATTAACCTGTCATATTGTTGAGTTATCAATGACACTTCCGCGTTTTTGTGTGTGTACAGGAATGTTAAAGATATCATTGAGGAAAACGAGGTTGACGTGACGTGATTGAATCAGGGAATCCGTGTGTCCACCACGGGAGAGGACCCTAACTGACTTTACATTGGCATTGTTTTCGTGGTGGCAGCACGTAATTTCAACCCATTACGTGCTGCCACCACGGAATGCGGTGTTAAGAGGTCGTGGTCATTTCACGTATTTCTGTGAGATCAGGTTGCACTTGGACTCAAGGATGACTTCGTTTTTGGTGGTCAGTGTGACCTCGTAAAACATGTTTTTGACCATAGCTCAAGAATACATATGCAAATTATGACAAAACTTAACACAAGTATCTAAATAGATAAAATATTGAAGTGATGACATTTTATATGCAAAAGGTCAAAGGTCAACTTCACATTTGAGACATTTGGTCAGATACTGAATTTGCGACTAATGTTGAAACTGTGCTGATTGTATAGATCTTCTGTGTGTGAAACATTCATGTTTTTACAGACATGGTTGGAAAGTGTCAGAGAAACTTGACTGGTGCACGGAAGCATACGACCGCAGGGCGACAATTCTAGTATCAGACAACGGTTCATGTGGAAAAACCCATGACTGTTTTTTTTTTTATGTTTGTTATGTATATTTTGTTGTTTTTATTTGTTTATATATGAAATCTATAATCTATAATAATATGTAAATGTCATGTAGGAGTGACGTGTTGCGGAGCTGCAGGTATTTCTGGGGGAGTTTCTGTTTTTTCAGACGACAGCAGACACTGATGGTTCTCTGTCCTCCACATCCGGAGCTCAAGGAGACTCTTCAACAAAAGCTGCTGCTGTGAAAACACACACACACACACTTTACACCTCAATACACACAAAGGCAATGATTTGAATTTGAAATATGATTTGAATTATGGTGCTGTCTCTTATTCTCTTACAGACAAAGGTTTGAAATTGATTTGCATCAGGAGAATACACACATGCATGCACACACACAAACACACACACACACACACACACACACACACACACACACACACGAGATACGACCAAAGATAAAGAACGACGATTATTCTGACACAAAAGATTAAATTATGTCTGGAATTACAATAAAAACAATTCTCTCTCCTTTTCTTTCTTTGCTTAGCTCTCTTGCACACACACAAACACACACACATACACATCAAAATCGCCAGAGGACGCTATGGAAAGTGTTTATTAGTTTCATCACTGTGATATTAAAATGAAATCCTGTGTGTGTAAGCAGAGAGGGAGGAAAAGGTTATGAAGAAGGAGGAGAGGAGGTGATGAGGAGGGAGAGGAATTGATGAGGATGTAGAGGAGGTGATGAAGAAGGAGGAGAGGAAGTGATGGAGGAAACAAAGCGAGAAAGAGGGGAATTAAGGAAACACAGGAGCAAGCAGCAGGAGGTGTGATTGGATTTGTCCTCTGAATATTTGATGAGCTTGTTGGCAGAATTGTGAGGAAGACGTGGTGCGATTAAAGCAGCTCCGTCAGCAACAATCAGCAAACACAATTATCATGAGAGATATGACACACACACACACATATACATGCGCACACACATATGAAATATTACTACATCTTATTATTCATATTTCACTTTCGTGTTGTGTTCTGTAAGCTGCATCCAAAGCACTGTCTGTCCAAGTTCAAATAAACGCAAGAAATTTGTGCTCTAGATAAAGGATCAACACTCAGTGAAAAACCTAAGCCCTATGATAAGCTAATATGGCAAGGCTTAACTATACAGACCAATGAGCAGTGATAACTAACATGTCTTTGGGTTCATCAGGTGGGAACCTCCTTTCACCAGTGTTTCGTCTAGTTGGTCCCACGACACCTCCAGGAGGCTAGACAGTGATCTCTGGCATCCCAGAGACACTCCCCTAATGCCAGCTCTCACTGCTCCCCGCACCAACCCAACAACCTCCTTAACCTTACATTACACATGGCTTTCTCAGCCCAAACAGCACTGCCACCTTCAACAAACCCAGGCTTTGTACATGCGAGCTCCAGGTAGTGACCGTGCCGATACTACCTTTCCTAGCACATTCACCATACCCTATTTCACACACTACATATCATAACTCCAATATAAGCTAAAGTTAAAGGAGATAGAGAAGATAAACTCACAGGATCAGCAAACACACTCACCTTGCAGCATGGTCTCAAACAAAAGGGGCTCAAATAGACCACTCCCACACTTAAATAACCTTCCTCTTCCTGGATTTTCTCCTGAGAGGACTGATTGGTGGATCTCTCCACCTGATCTCAAAGAGTTACATACCCTGCCTAGTAGGTCCCCCTGCTGGCCCTCAACTGACATTATTCCTCCTTATCCAAATTCACCTATTAGATCTAGCTGCTTCATCTGACATTTCCTTCACTGTCTTCCTCAAACTCTGTCCCCACACTCCGAGTTCCCCCAGGAGCAAGACAGCTGATCTTGCTATGAATCCCCAATACCCCACTTCCACTGGACAAATCCTAGTTTTCCACCCTCACTGCTCAGCTTCTGCTCCTAAGTCTGCATACCTAAGCTTTTTTCTTTCATAAGCTTCTTCCACTGAGTCTTCCCAAGGAACTGTCAGCTCAATGAAATAAACTATCCGTTGACTCACCGACCACAACACTATGTCAGGCCTCTGATTGGTACAAACTATCTACTTGCATTTCCCAATCACAAGCACCGTCTAGGCGGCCACACCCTTGCCTCCTTACTAACTTATCCCTTCTGTATTTCTCCCCCTCACAGACAAACTGAATTGCTAAACTCCTATTCTTAAAACCCTCTGAATTTGCCTGTCTTCGTTTCCCTTCGATGCCTGCAGCTAAAATGTTCAACACCTGGTTATGTCACCATGTATAACGGCCTTGTGACAAGCTAGCTTTACAGCCTGACAAAATATGCTTTAAGGTTGCAGTACCTGAACACAATGGGCATGATGGGTCCCCATTTACCCACAGTTTTAGAAAACAGGTGGACAATTTAAAGGATCATTCCAGGCTTTTGGGTACTTACTTGGGTACTGTTTTTTTAATGTCCAGTTTTAACATTGATTACGTTTATAACTGCAAAAATCTTCTTAATAGCTATCCCTAAAATTCACTAATGATGTGTCTCATCCTTTGATAAAGGCCAATTTAAAGGTGCTATATTTATTGATATCTCCAAAGCTTTTGATAAGGTTAATCACTACCTCCTGCTTGACATGCTATATTCTATTGATTTAAATCAAAATGCTCTCCTCAGGTATAATGCTTATTTTCATAACCAACATCAGTGTGTTGTCTTTCAGGGTTATCAGTCTGACTACTTAAAGGGATAGTGCACCCAAAAATGAAAATTCAGCCATTATCTACTCACCCTCATGCTGAGGAATGCTCTGGTGAAGTTTTAGAGTCCTCACATCCCTTGCAGAGATCGGCGGGTGGAGCGGCTAGCACACCTAATGGCTGACGGTGCCCCAGACTAACGTCCAAGAACACACAATTGATGCCACAAACTTGTTCTGCATGTATTAGAAGTGGAATGAAGTTGATGGGGTCAAGTTTGTAGCATCAGCACATGTTAAAGTAAAAACTGGTCACTTCCTGTTACCACCGGGGGGCACTATGAGTAAGGTGGGATATTAACATATCAAGGCATTGGGGGCGGAGCTATCATCATGTCCAGCAAGCTGCTGAGATCAAGTATGTGGGTGTGAGGGCCGTTCGAAATTCAATGGCGAGAAAACGAAAAGTCGCCAAAATTTGTCACACCCTAGCAGCCACACCCTTTGACCTACTGACATTCTTTTAATAACTTTTCATCAGCATGGCCTCTAGATGATCAAGAGGATTTTTTGTGCGTCTTGGCATGTTCTATGAGCCCATGAATTTTCATGCATGTCGGTGAAACTTACAGGCGGGCCTCGAGGCACGAAATTTTCTAGGGAGTGCGATGTCACCATTTGGCCCCATCCACATACAACACTGCCAAAATATCAAATTTATCGCAAGACCAAATGCGTGTGCCAAATTAAGTGCGATTTTGAATTTGGGAAAGGGGCCAAATTGGGGATTAAATGTTTGTGTTAATAATAATAATAGTAATAAACAGCATGATTACAATAGGGTCCTACGGACGACTTCATCGTTGCTCGGGCCCTAATAAAAATCTGAACCAAAAAAATAGGTTTCCCAGCACTGCTGGTCCTGGGAAAAGCGACTGCTTGCATACGCGTTCCCCAGGCCCCGCGAGCTTGGACCCCTAATAAACAGCGTGATTATAATAGGGTCCTACGCGGACAACTTTGTTGTCGCAAGCAGAATGCGTCTGCTTGCATACGCATTCCCCAGGCCCCACAGGCTTGGACCCTAATTAAACCTGCAAACAGCATTGGGTAGGACTGCGGACCACCGCCGTATGGGCCAATTTAGTTTTAGATTTTTTAGATGAAAAAAGAGCATTTTTGAGGGGAAATCTTACTTTGAAAGGGCAAATAGCTCACTTCCTGTTGGATTTAGGTCAGGGGTGTCAGCGCGTGATTTGTTGGTCTTGATGACATGAACAAGCCAGTTTTGGTTTAATCTTTCTATGACATTCCTACGGGCAGCAGTGGCCATTTTAGTGTGTCTAGGTGGCGCTAGAGAGCCCGTTTTGGCACTTTTGGGATTAATCTTCTCATTTTATCAAATTTTTCGCCAGGTCTGACATGCATGCCAATTTTGGTGAGATTTTGAGCATGTTTAAGGGGTCAAATATGGGTTTTAGGAGATGGCGGGAGAAAGAAGAAATAATTAAAGCTGCAAGCAGCGTTGGGTGGGACCTCGGACTCTCGCTGTCGGGCTCCAGCTCACGTAGACAATGCGAATTATCCGTAAGAGTCGAAATGTTGATAAAACAAGCAATGTCAAGAGTACGCAAGGTCATTTTTGGCAAAAGAGGGACTTTATATTACAGTACATTACAATATGTATTTAATTTTCAACCGATGTATTAACTAAAATGCAACTGTGATATGTCAGCTATGGAAACAAAATGTCTTCTCCAAAACATCCACATTGAAATTAAATACACTGTAATGATAAAGAAATTCTATAACGCTAACAACAACATGTTATACTGTTAAGAATTGTTGTTATACTATTATATACATTTTAACAGGATAACAAATATTGGATAAAATATGAATTATAAAGGAGAGTAAATCATAAAATAAAACAATTTTTACAAAGACTAAAGTGATGATTAAACAAAGGAGCTTGTAATTTTGGAGTGTAACATTTCCTCAAAGATGTGTATACTTTCCTGATGTTTGTAATACTCTCTTATGGGCTTGTACTTGAAATGAGGTAATTTGCTGTAACTGTCCAGGTCATTCAGTTGGGTTCAGAGAAATAATATTGATGAAAATAAATGGAAATACTTTTAAGGTCATTTTTAAAGTAATTTAAAACCTCTTGACCTGTTGAAGAGCTTGGGTGTACAACAAATGAATGCGGTCATTTCATTTTTTAAAAAGTAAAGGGTTCTTATGAAGGTGGTGTGAGCTTATACTTAGACATAAGCCATGTGACCTCATGAAACTTTGACATGTGTGATGATCAAACGACACATCCATATTCATTTGAATTCATGTGACCTAGTGAAAGCTTGATTGATGTGTACTGGCTGCTGTGAGGACATAACTAACAGCAGGCAGACACAAATATATACCAGTTAATTTCAGTGGAGAAACTGAGCAGGACTACATGTATTTGATCGTATACTGCTGCAGCATAGTTTTAGCTACAGGTTTGATTGAAATTCTAAATGAGGCAAAAGAGTTTGACCTAGAAATCTTGTACTTACATGTTTTTGCTATCAGGCATTTATTTAGGTTGTAGGAATGAGCCACATGAGTTGGTCAGTTTGGTCAATGTGTATACTGTCAGGTGTGTGTGATGATGAGAAATACCCACAAACATCCAGTGTCATTCCTTGTAAATTTACCAAGGAAAAGGCAGACAACATGATTTGGAAGTGGAACTTTGATGGCTTCTGAAAGCCAAACTGCTGAAGAAATGACACACATATAAAAAGTATATGTCTGCCTTCGGGACTTGGCGGTCTCTGCTGGTATGTTCAGACTGACAATTGGAACCACGGTTTGGGAATGAGAGGGAGGAGTTTGAGCAGTGTTGGGCAAGCTACTTGGAAAGTGTAGTAAGCTAAGCCACGAGTTACTCTAATATTAAATGAAGCTTCACTACATCAAAGCTATCACCCACAGAAATGTAGCAAGCTAAGCTACAGCAAAATGAAAGTAACTAGTGCAACTACATCCAAGCTTTTTACTAAATTGAACCAACTTTGTGCCAAGTCAGTGTTATCTTACTGATCAATAAAACTGTCAGTCAAACAGATAGGCAGGTAAAAAATTTAAGTTCAATTGTTTATTGAACAGTGAGCAGCACTAACTCCCAACACGACTCAAACCACAACAGCAAGAATGAAGACCTGCTTCAAACAGTCACAACATGGTCAAAAACGTACATGCGTGTATGTATGTGTATGTACACTGCAAAAACTCAAAATCTTACCAAGAATATTTATTTCTAGTCAAAACAAATCTCATTACAATTGAAATAAGACTCATCACCTAAAAAGTAACTTGTTTTTAGATAATTTTCACTTGTTTCAGGAAAATTTTCACTTGAAATAAGTAGGAAAAAAAATGTCCATGGAGCAAGGTTTTTTTTTCTTATTGCAAGCAACAAAAAAAAACTTGCTCCATGGGCAGATTTTCATACTTATTTCAAGTGAAAATTTGCTTGAAACAAGTGTAAAGAGATTTGTTTTGACTAGAAATGAGGCTAGTAAACACATTTTAGTAAACATATTTTATAGTGAGCAGCATACACATGTCCCCTACAAATCCCAACCGTGTTTACAAAGTTTGAATGAAGGAGACGGAGGCAAAGGAAACGGAGGCTGCGCATTGATCCTTTTGCCTCTGTCTGCAGGAACGAATAAAAATCCCATTCATGATGGGGTCAAATGGATTATGTGCATAATTAACCACAAAACAAGCAAATACTTCATCTTAATGACATATAACAGATAAGATAAGATAAGATAAGATAAGATAAGATACACCTTTATTAATCCCATAATTGAGAAATTCTAGTGTTACAGCAGTCAAGGAGAAAAGAGTCAGATTAAAGATTTAAAATTTAAACTTAAAAAACTTAAATAACTAGGCATGCAAATAAGTACAAAAATACAAGAGATGGCGATAAATAACAATAACAATAATAATAATAATAATAATAATAGGAAGTGGATAATAATGAGCAGCAGTGAATGAAAATGACCAGTGGATAAGGTGCAAGTGATTGTATGTGCAAAAAACAGCAGACTGTTGTGGTGTCCATAAAGTGTCCATAGTGTCAATAAAGTGTCAATAAAGTGTCCATGGTCCAGTCTACTGTGAGCAGTGCTGGTTATGTAGCCTGACAGCAGCAGGCAGGAAGGACCTGCGATAGCGGTCCTTCACACACTTTGGGTGAATCAGTCTATCACTGAAGGAGCTCTCCAGAGCTTTTATCTCCTCCTGCAGAGGATGGGAGTCATTAGTCTTCAGAGATGACAGCTTGGCTGTCATCCTCCTGTCTCCCACCACCTGCACAGAGTCCAGAGAGCATCCCAGGACAGAGCTTGCCTTCTTCATCAGCTTGTCCAGTCTCTTCCTATCTGCAGCCGAGACACTGCTGCCCCAGCAGACCACTCCATAAAAGATGGCTGATGCCACCACAGTGTCAAAGAAGGTCTTCAGGAGCGCCCCCCACACTCCAAAAGACCTGAGCCGCCTCAGCAGGTACAGTCTGCTTTGGCTTTTCCTGTACAGTGCTGTTATGTGATTAGTCCAGTCCAGTTTATTGTTAAGATGAACACCCAGGTACTTATAAGATGTCACCATCTCAATGTCCTTTCACTGGATGTTCACCAGTGTTGGGGGGAGGAGTCTGCGCCTGCGGAAATCCACCACCAGCTCTATGGTTTTCCCCGCGTTGATCTGAAGGTGGTTCCTCAGGCACCAGTCCACAAAGTCCTGGTTCAGTTCTCTGTACTCCCTGTCATCCCCATCTGTGATGAGGTCAACTATGGCAGAGTCGTCAGAGAACTTCTGCAGATGACAGGTGGGGGTGTGGTATGAAAAGTGTGCAGTGTAGAGGGTGAAGAGGAACGGTGCCAGCACCGTCCCCTGCGGGGCCCCCGTACTGCAGACAACCAAGTCCGATACACAATCCTGGGTCCTGACATACTGTGGCCGGTCCGTGAGGTAGTCCAGGATCCAGGATGTGAGGTGATTAGCCACCCCTACGTGCTCCAATTTGTCCCTCAAAAGTGCAGGCTGTATGGTGTTGAAAGCGCTGGAGAAATCAAAGAACATGATTCTCACAGAGCTTCCGGGCTTCTCCAGGTGGGAAAGAGCTCTATGCAGGAGGAAGATGGCAGCAGTGTCCACCCCAATGCCAGGCTGGTAGGCAAACTGCAGCGGGTCCATTGAAGGGCCTACTGCGGGGCGGAGACGAGACAGGACCAGGCGCTCCAGAGTCTTCATGAGGTGTGATGTTAAAGCCACTGGTCTGAAGCTGCTGAAGCCCTTGGGGTGCGGAGTCTTGGGCACAGGTACCACGCAGGATGTCTTCCACAGCTGTGGTACTCTTCCCAGACTCAGGCTCAGGTTGAAGATGGTTTCAACTATCCTGCACAGTTGGTCTGCGCAGGACTTCAGGAGCCTGGAGCTGATGTCGCCTGGACCCGCAGCCTTCCTCGTCTTTATCTTCCTCAGCTGATCTCTCATCTGACAAGTAGTGAAGGACAAACTGGAGCAGGGGGGCTGTGTGCTGGGGGGTGGAGGTGATGAGGTGGGGGGAGGGGTGGGGGGTGTTGAGATGTCTGGGGGAGCAGGGGTGGGGGTGGGGGAGGTGTCGAAGCAGTGTGCCAGGAGTGTAGGTGGGGGGGAAGGTGAAGGTGAGGATGTGGGGGGTTGCAGCCGTGATGTCTCGGCCAGGGGAGAGGCAGACTGATCAAATCTATTGAAGAACAGATTCAGATCATTCCCCCACTTCTGGTCACCTCTGGCCTGGGAGTCTGGTTGTTTGTGTCCTGAGATGGTTTTCAGACCTCTCCAGACTCCGCTGACGTTGCTCTGCTGCAGCTGTTCCTCCATCTTCTTTTTATATCCTTCCTTTCCCCACCTGATGTTTCTCTGTAGCTCCTTCTGCACGGCCTTCAGCTCCTTCTTATTTCCAGAGTTAAAAGCTCTCCGCTTCTCCTTCAGGAGAGCTTTTATATCTGGAGTAATCCAGGGTTTGGTGTTGGAGAAGCAGCATACAGTCCTGGTGGGTATGGTGCTACACACAGAAGTTTATGTAGTCCGTAATGCATGATGTCATACTGTCAGTGTCCTCCCCATGGGAATCACTGAGTACCTCCCACACAGTGGCCTCGAAGCAGTCTTTCAGGGCCTCCTCGTCCTCCTCAGACCATCTTTTCACATTGTGGGTGGTTGCTGGTTCTCTCTGCACCAGAGGTTTGTAGACAGGCAGAAGATGAACCAGGTTGTGATCAGCTTTTCCCAGGGGGGGCAGGGGGGATGAGTGGTATGCCTCCTTGGTGTTGGCATAAAATAAATCCAGTGTTTTATTGTCTCTGGTGTGGCAGGAAACATACTGGGTGAAGGTGGGCAGGGTGGTGGATGGACAGGTGTGGTTGAAGTCCCCAGAGATCAGAAGGAGGGCCTGAGGGTGCTGTGTTTGCAGCCTACTTGTAACAGAGTGGAGAATGTCACAAGCAGACTCAGCTTTAGCAGACGGGGGGGACATACACTGCTACCATAATGACATGAGAAAACTCCCTGGGTAGATAATAGGCCTCATGCCAACAGCCAGCAGCTCAATGTCCATGCAGCAATGCTGTTCCTTGATAATGATGTGCCCAGAGTTACACCATCTATCATTCACAAACACAGCCAGCCCCCCTCCTTTCCTCTTACCGCTGTCTGCTGTCCTGTCGTGTCTGATGAGCTGGAATCCGTCCAGCGCGGCGATCGTGTCCAGTACTTCCGCGTTCAGCCTTGTCTCTGTAAACATCAGCACGCTGCTCTGCCGGTACTCCCTCTGATGGCGAGTCAGCGCCGACAGCTCGTCCATCTTGTTTGGGAGCAATCTTACGTTCCCCATGACGACGGACGGGAGGATGGGTTTGTACCGTCTCCTCCGTTGTTGGAGGCCGACAGCTCGTCCATCTTGTTTGGGAGCAATCTTACGTTCCCCATGACGACGGACGGGAGGATGGGTTTGTACCGTCTCCTCCGTTGTTGGCGCTGCACTCCGGCGCGACATCCCCGTCTCCTTCTCTGCAGCTCGCCGGGAATGTTGAGCCTCTCCTCGGGCCGCACCGCGGTTTGACGCAGCACTAACATCTGGTCCCGGGTGTAAACAATGGAGGCACGGCTGGGCGCCGGATTGCCGCACACGATCATATCCATAGCAAAATGGGAGAAAGACCACTATAAAGAGAGCGGTCTTCGTCTCCATAACAAAACAGAACATAAGTGCTAGCTAGCTAACTGAAAAAAAAAAAAACTCCAA
This sequence comes from Epinephelus lanceolatus, assembly GCF_041903045.1. Lineage (NCBI taxonomy): Eukaryota > Metazoa > Chordata > Actinopteri > Perciformes > Serranidae > Epinephelus > Epinephelus lanceolatus. The sequence goes on from NC_135749.1 coordinate 40,287,208, forward strand.
ATAAGAAAGTTAAATGAAAAAGAAATTGAAAAAAGCTCAGCGGTGAGCAGGAGCTGCTGTAACAGGTGTCCGCACTGGGGGCGCTATCAGCTATATGCTTCAGCTGAATCCTCTAAGCAAATGACCATGTTGAATTGAAATTAGTTTATCATGTTAAATGTCCGAAATTGTATGAAACTGCTCCAATGCGTTAAACCAAACTTTGCGCATAATCACACAACCTGATATGCCCTGGCAAACACAGTGGGACTGCTGTACAGACCGTTGGTCTTTCTTACCCTAACCCTGGTTATTTTCTGAAAGCACAGAGCAAAGAAATGTCTTTTTTTTCTCCCCCGGTCTGCTGTCAGCAGGAGCGGTGGCTACAGTGGGGATTTCAGCACCACGGACGGCGCGTGTAAAAAGACCTGACAAGCGTCTCCTTTAAATGTCTTTGCTGCTAGAGAAATTATACATAATAAATGAAAACAGTGACATATTTTCAATAAAAAACAATGAGTTGAACGTTCATTTCAAGGTTTTGTAGTACAACGATTTTCAGAATTGTGCGAGTGCGGCCAGAGAGCGGGCGGCAGTGTTTGATGCAGGAAACTCGATATGGACTTGAAAATCAATGTCAGAGTGGGGGTCATTCGGAATGGCAGGGTTTCGGAAAAGCAGTGTTTCAGAATGCAGGGCTGTCCCCCGTCAGCTTCATGAGGAAGTGACTTTGTGTGGTAGTAGTGACAGTTTTATTTCAGTCCATAACAGAAATCCCCGCCTCGTTTGAGCTTCAGAAATGATTTTGGAAATGTAGCTTGTGTGGACGCTACCGCGCTAAGTGATCAATAAAAGAGCTTAACTACTGAGAAGTTACTTGATTCAGAAAACAGTGACGCTACCACCAAGCTACTGAGAAATGTAGTTAAACTACAAACGTCTGCTACTGTAGTGACGCTACTGCCCAACACTGAGTTTGAGAAATTTTCAACGACAAACACAGCTCTGTGTGTGCGTGTCTCACAACCTCAAAGGCAGATCTTACAGGAGTAGAATCTCCATTTGAAACAGTATCTACATATCATATATCAGTGTTATCTATCTTTCACATACTACTACAGCCTTTATTTCTGATAAAACTGTTGCTACTTTTGGGATTATGACTGTTAAATATACAGTACAGGCCAAAAGTTTGGACACACCTTCTCATTCAATGCGTTTTCTTTATTTTCATGACTATTTACACTGTAGATTCTCACTGAAGGCATCAGAACTATGAATGAACACATGTGGAGTTATGTACTTAACAAAAAAAGGTGAAATAACTGAAAATATGTTTTATATTCTAGTTTCTTCAAAATAGCCACCCTTTGCTCTGATTACTGCTTTGCACACTCTTGGCATTCTCTCCATGAGCTTCAAGAGGTAGTCACCTGAAATGGTTTCCACTTCACAGGTGTGCCTTATCAGGGTTAATTAGTGGAATTTCTTGCTTTATCAATGGGGTTGGGACCATCAGTTGTGTTGTGCAGAAATCAGGTTAATACACAGCCGACAGCCCTATTGGACAACTGTTAAAATTCATATTATGGCAAGAACCAATCAGCTAACTAAAGAAAAACGAGTGGCCATCATTACTTTAAGAAATGAAGGTCAGTCAGTCTGGAAAATTGCAAAAACTTTAAATGTGTCCCCAAGTGGAGTCGCAAAAACCATCAAGCGCTACAACGAAACTGGCACACATGAGGACCAACCCAGGAAAGGAAGACCAAGAGTCACCTCTGCTTCTGAGGATAAGTTCATCCGAGTCACCAGCCTCAGAAATGGCAAGTTAACAGCAGCTCAGATCAGAGACCAGATGAATGCCACACAGAGTTCTAGCAGCAGACCCATCTCTAAAACAACTGTTAAGAGGAGACTGCGCGAATCAGGCCTTCATGGTCAAATAGCTGCTAGGAAACCACTGCTAAGGAGAGGCAACAAGCAGAAGAGATTTGTTTGGGCCAAGAAACACAAGGAATGGACATTAGACCAGTGGAAAGCTGTGCTTTGGTCTGATGAGTCCAAATTTGAGATCTTTGGTTCCAACCGCCGTGTCTTTGTGAGACGCAGAAAAGGTGAACGGATGGATTCCACATGCCTGGTTCCCACTGTGAAGCATGGAGGAGGAGGTGTGATGGTGTGGGGGTGTTTTGCTGGTGACACTGTTGGGGATTTATTCAAAATTGAAGGCACACTGAACCAGCATGGCTACCACAGCATCCTGCAGCGACATGCCATCCCATCCGGTTTGCGTTTAGTTGGACCATCATTTATTTTTCAACAGGACAATGACCCCAAACACACCTCCAGGCTGTGTAAGGGCTATTTGACCAAGAAGGAGAGTGATGGAGTGCTGCGGCAGATGACCTGGCCTCCACAGTCACCGGACCTGAACCCAATCGAGATGGTTTGGGGTGAGCTGGACCGCAGAGTGAAGGCAAAGGGGCCAACAAGTGCTAAACACCTCTGGGAACTCCTTCAAGACTGTTGGAAAACCATTTCAGGTGACTACCTCTTGAAGCTCATGGAGAGAATGCCAAGAGTGTGCAAAGCAGTAATCAGAGCAAAGGGTGGCTATTTTGAAGAAACTAGAATATAAAACATGTTTTCAGTTATTTCACCTTTTTTTGTTAAGTACATAACTCCACATGTGTTCATTCATAGTTTTGATGCCTTCAGTGAGAATCTACAATGTAAATAGTCATGAAAATAAAGAAAACGCATTGAATGAGAAGGTGTGTCCAAACTTTTGGCCTGTACTGTATATTGTAACTTACTGTAATATTAAGTCCCTCTATTGCCAAAAATGACCTTACGTAACCTTGAAATTGCTTGTTTTCTCGACATTTCAACTCTGACAAATAATTAGCACTGTCTATGTGAGCTGGAGGCCGAAACAGGCACGAGTGTGAGGTCTCGCCCAACACTGCTTGCAGCTTTATTCTTTATTCTTTCTCCTGCCGCCTCTTTGCCACCCTAAACATGCTCAAAAATGGCATGCATATCAGACTTGGCGAAAAATTTTATAAAATGAAAAAATTAACCCCTAAAGTGCCAAAATGGGCTCTCTAGTGCCACCTAGGGACACTAAAATGGCCACTACGGCCTGTAGGAATGTTGTGGAAAGATCAAACCAAAACTGGCTTGTTTGTCTCATCAAGACCTAGAAATCACGAGCTGACACCCCTGACATAAATCCAACAAGAAGTGAGCTATTTGCCCTTTCAAAGTAAGATGTAGTTTTTCACAAATTCTCTTTTTCAAAAAATATTTCCTCCTACACTGTTTATTGTATCAGCTTCAAACACACACATATGACAGGCCAACTCCTGCTGAACAGATCCTCTGAATAACTTTGTCATTACTGGAACGGTTTAAATTTTATGCCCTCTTAAAGGTGACGTGACACAAAAGCTCCCCACAATCTTCGCGCCACCTAGACACACTAAAATGGCTGCTGGGGCCCGTAGGAATGTCGTAGATAGATCAAACCAAAACTGGCTTGTTCGTCTCATCAAGACCTACAAATAACCCCTGACCTAAATCCAACAGGAAGTGAGCTATTTGCCCATATTGAATTCATTATTAAAAGAGTGTATGGTTGTCTGAGTTCACTTTATCAATCAATTAATTATTTTACCTTTCAGATCAGGAAAAGATTGATTTTACTGTTGATATTGCCTATTATTTATTATGGTGACATTGTATATCAAGACACATCTGACATCCGAGTGTCCATTCAGAACTCACCACTGCTTCATGTATGAATCACTGAATTGGTTGCATCCTAAATCCAGAAGGCAGTTTCACTGGATTCAATTAATTTTCAAATGTGTTCATTTCAGTTGTCCCTTGTATTTGAAACTGTTTTTGACTCCATGCAATTCCTCATATCCACTCAGACATATGCAACATTCCTTCTTCTTTGTCCCCAGAATTTTCAAAGAAGTTGGACGAAAGTCATGTCGTACTGTAAACTGCCATGTAACATTTCGAGGTCATGGTATCCAATTCTGTTTTTCTTGTACAACCGCTGAGGGCAGGGGGAGTGGATGGAAGATGGTGATCAAGATGTCTATATCTGTGTATTTGTAGTGTATGTTTGTTATATAATGCAGTTTTGTCTGTGTGTATTTGTTCTGTATTTTTGTCTGAGGACCCCCTTGAAAGTGAGATGTTACAAATCAAGGGGCTATCCTTTAAATGAATTCAAATTCAAATATCAAATGATCTTGGCCTGTAACTGAGTTGTTAAAGGCTTATTTACCTAAAGGATTAAAAATTGTAATGCAAACACCATCACCGTGGAGTTTGCATGTTCTCCCCGTGTCAGCGTGGGTTCTCTCCGGGCACTCCGGCTTCCTCCCACAGTCCAAAGACATGCAGATTGGGGACTAGGTTAATTGGTGACTCTAAATTGTCCATAGGTGTGAATGTGAGCGTGAGTGGTTGTCTGTCTCTATGTGTCAGCCCTGCGATAGTCTGGCGACCTGTCCAGGGTGTACCCTGCCTCTCACCCGATGTCAGCTGGGATAGGCTCCAGCCCCCCCGCGACCCTCAAGAGGATGAAGCGGTTAGAAGATGAATGAATGAATGAACACCATCACCCATGGACAAAATGTATAAGTTACTTGACCTCCTGTACTTGGGGTGGTAGCTCTCTAACTCAGAGGGGGCAATTCACCATTGGAGGTCACACCTCACACTTGGAGGTACTGACTCTCATCCTGACCACTTCACGCTCAAACCACCCCAGTGCATGCTGAAGATCACGGTGTGATAAAGCCAACAGCACCACATCATCTGCAAAGAGCAGAGATGTAATTGTGTGCCGGAAAGCGAAGCTTTCTATTTACTGGTCCATCTACGTCCCAACCCACACCTATGGTCAGGAGCTTTGGGTAGTGATCGAAAGACTGATAGTGGATATAAGCAGTGGATATGAGTTTCCTCGGTACGGTGGCTGGGCTTATCCTTACGGTGCGGACACACCAAACTGACATCAAAGAACTAGCGGCGACGAAAGCCAACTGTTGCGTCGCCTACGTCGCCTCACATCGCCTCACGTTGCCCTGTGTCAGTTGCATTTGAACACACTACACGGACTACATCCGACGGCCAAGTGGCACATACGTTCTGCACCTACATGAAAGAGAGCGAAGTGAGAGAGTGGTACATCCTGTCAGCCGAGGGGTTTCCTATCTGTGCAGCCGAGCACCACAGCACCTCCACGGACTATTACATCCAGACAGTCCCAGTGTTTCCCAATCAGGCTCCACTTCACTCAGCTGCCCGACAAACCTGCTGCTTCTTCCCACTTTAACCTGAATAACAAACCAGGGCTCGGTGCTCCAGTTGGATCCAAACGGAGAGCCGGGGCTAGCTCAGAGACTAGCAGAGGCTAACTGGCTGTGCTTCCCTCCGGTCATGCTGCGGCTAATGCTCCGCTAGCCTCTCCCAGCTAGCTCCGGTTTGTTATTCAGGTTAAAGTGGGAAGAAGCAGCAGATCTGTTGGGCAGCTGAGTGAAGTGGAGCCTGAGGAGGAAGCACCGGTTAGCCCCGGTTTCACTACAGGCAGATTCACTCGCTACAGGGGCGAGGAAATAAAACCTGAACAGCCAATCAGAGTGATGTCTCTCACCGACAAGCTCCACCGCCGATTCAACATGCTCAATCAGCCGAAAAGTCGCTGACACCGACGGCCAAGTGCCGATGGTGTGGGACACACCGCAAAAACTAGGCAGACAGACACTCACCGACGGCCCGACTTTGATCGACGGCCGACCATCGGCTTGGTGTGTCAGGGCCTTTAGAGATAGGGTGAGGAGGAGCTGGAAAGTGTTGCTGGGGCAAGGGATGTCTGGAATACCTTGCTCAGCCTTTTTCTTGCCACTTTATACTTCTGCTCCACTACATTTATCCAACAGCTTTAGTCACTTTACAAATGAAGAATTTTATACACAAAACAGTTGATGAGTTTATAGAATAGTATGTTTAGTAAGTTTATACATGTTCAGCCCAAACCATTAGTCCATTAATCAATTAGTGAATTGACAGAAAATGAATGAAAAACCGTTATGATGGTTGAAGTCATTTTTCATGGAAAGAATAATTAATGGTTCAGCTTCACAAACTTTTCCTATGAATAATCTTAATAATTGTAACATATTAGTGATAATGTTAATAATTGTAAGGAATATGTTTTACTGTTGATGATTTTAATGTGTAAGTAATAATGTCAATATTTGTAACTTGTTAAGCCGTATTTATAGTTGTGCATCAGCTCTATGCAGAGCCTGCGCCATTGTGAGCATTTATACTTGTGGTGTGTCTGTGTCACTCTGTAGTTACACCACCAAAACACTAGTTAGTGGTGGGGTTTCTGTGAAGTGCTGTGAAGTTTAGTTGATTCAAAGCACAACTAAAACACACATTAAACATGGCAAGACAAAGTACTTGTCTTTTGCTGGACACATTTTCCCCACAAATACAACATAATAACCTAATATTTTTGGCACAAGCCTATGGCATTTTACATTGTATAAATGAACCTAGTGGCTAGCGGACTGTTCCTCTACTCATATTAAGGCAGGGACAACAACAACATTTAACAAATGTAACAACAAAATTTGGCTCTTTTACAGCTCACAAGGTTCACAGACAAAACAATTGTTTTATACTAAACACGTTTTCCAAACAAATGTAACATGCTAATGTTATTAGCACAAGCCTGTGGCATTTTACATTGTATAAATTAGCCCAGCGATGAGCAGAGATTTCCTCTACTCATATGAAGCCAGGATAATATATTTTTTTTTCTTAAAAAGTCTTTCTGGAACCATAAAACATGTTTGATCCTTATAATGAAAGTAACATATGGCCTATTAGGTTTGCATTAGCCTCTCAACATTACTAAGATAAGATAAGATAAGATAAGATAAGATAAGATACACCTTTATTGATTCCACAGTTGAGAAATTCCAGTGTTACAGCAGGCAAGGAGAGAGAGGCAGATTAGAATTTTAAAAACTTAAAAACTAGGCATGCAAAAAAAAAAAAAAAATACAAGAAACTGCAATAAATAATAAAAATAATAACAATAATAATAATTATTATTATTATTAAAATAATGAGAAGTGGATAATAATGAGCAGTGGATCAGCATTTCTAGCGCAAAGTGATTGTATGTGCAATTGAGGAGACAGTAATGGTTATAATGGCGTTTATAAAGTGTCCATAGTGTCCATAAAGTGTCCATGGTGCAGTTTATTGTGAGCAGTGCTGGTTATGTAGTCTGACAGCAGCAGGCAGGAAGGACCTGCGATTGTCTATGTCTATGGCTGAAGGAGCTCTCCAGAGCTTTTATCTCCTCCTGCATGGGGTGGGAGTCGTTAGTCCCTCAGAGATGACAGCTTGGCTGTTATCCTTCTTTCTCCCACCACCTGCACAGTGTCCAGAGAGCATCCCAGGACAGAGCTGGCCTTCTTGATCAGCTTGTCCAGTCTCTTCCTATCTGCAGCCAAGATGCTGCTGCCCCAGCAGACCACTCTGTAAAAGATGGCTGATGCCACCACAGTGTCAAAGAAGGTCTTCAGGAGCGCCCCCTGCACTCCAAAAGACCTGAGCCGCCTCAGCAGGTACAGTCTGCTCTGGCCTTTCCTGTAGAGTGCTGTTATGTGACCAGTCCAGTCCAGTTTATTGTTAAGATGAACACCCAGGTACTTATAAGATGTCACCATCTCAATGTCCTCTCCCTGGATGTTCACCGGTGTTGGGGGGAGGAGTCTGCGCCCGCGGAAATCCACCACCAGCTCTTTGGTTGGTGGGTCTAAATGAGCATTCATTAATATGTCCTAAGGTGGCTCCTCTCCTGTCAGTGGCGGCGGCAGCCGATTTTTACTGGAGGTGCTGGGGGGGAGCTTGACTATTAATTGGAGGTGCTAAGGAGTTGTGGATATAGCCTACCAATATAAGCAGAGTCCAAATCAACAAAAAAAAAATCATGCACATTGTGGAATTAGAGGGATCACCAACAACAACCATCTTTGAATAACATGTCTTTATTTTAATTTTGCTGGGCTCCACAATCATCATGGCAACCCTGGATATAGCAGCATCTGAGAGAGAGAGAGAGAGAGAGAGAGAGAGAGAGAGAGAGAGAGCGAGTGCATATTTTCACGGGCACACTGAAGCACCTCCAAGCCCCGCCCCCCAGCGCCGCCTATGTCTGTCGTACATTATTTATGATTATTTGGTACTTAACTTTGCAGAGTAGGTGGTGAAAACAAACAATTCCTCACTATCGTCACTATTTTTAAAAACCAAACAATTAAATGATTAATGGAGAAAATAATCAGCAGATTAATCCATAATGAAAATGATAATGAGTTAATAGTTCAAAATGAGCTCCACCTCAAATAACTACAACAGTAAGAGTCAGAATCATCTAATGAGATCATATAAATATATTAGTTTAACAGTCACAGGGGACCGTTTGATAATACTTTTCACTTTTCACTTACATAAGGAAAAGTTTTTTATATTCTTCATAGACAGACTGGATGTGATTTAACATTGAGTACACTGATTTCAGAAAGACTTAGAACTTTCTACAGAACACTTGTGATGGATTAATAATGAGTCATTTTTCAAAACTCACCTTGGTGGTGCGTTTGCTGCAGCTGAAAAGCACTGAACTCACAAGGTCCATTTTCAGAAAACCAAACCCAGTAGGTGAATGTGTTGGGGAAACCTTTTTTGGGAGTACTTTGAGTTTCGCACAGTTTTACACCTTCTGTACAGCTGACCAATTAGTGAGACTGACTTTCACAGTCCCTCACAGGGTTACTATGTGACCCAACATCTCACAAGTGACATCAACAAACCTCAGGTGACGTTAGCTGTTAACAACCCAGAAGAGGTTAAAATGATTCACCTCGAGTGAGGAGAAAAAAAAAATCTTCAGATGGAGTGTTTGTCACGTCATCTGACAGCGTCTGAATCAGTGGCGATTGCTCTAAGACTGCAAGGGAAGCTCAGCTTCCCCTAAAATGTCAAAAAATAAGTGGTCAAATATGTACTGTTGTGTTTACATTTCATTGACTAAATATGCGCTAGAACTCATTCAACTTTTGTTCAGAATCAGCTACTTATCACAGGTCACTGACGCGACTTTCTTCTCATTCATTCCCGTAGCGTCACAGTGCATTAAACAGTGGAAGCTCAGCGTCCAAAGACTTCAATGGGGAAGCATAGAGTGGGTTGTTCCACTGCAGCGAAACTAGACAGTCATTGGATAAATGCTCGGATTTGTCCCGCCCATCGGACGCTCAGCATTTCTGGGGGTCTATGTGGCAGTGGGCTGCCCTCGGCCGGCCTGGACGCTGGGCTTCTGCATGAGGATTGGATGATCTGTCTGAGGCTGAATCCCTTTTTGATTGACAGCGAAATGAGCGAATCAGCGATCCTGAAATATAAACAACCACCGGAGCATTTTTCAAGTTTCATTCCGTTGTTCCGAGTTGATCTGGAGACTTTGCCTCCTGGGCACTGCCGAGGTGCCCTTGAGCAAGGCACCAAACCCCCCAACCGATCGGGGCGCCTGACCAAAGGGCAGCCCACTCACTCTGACATCTCTCCACTTTGTGCATGTATAGGTCCTGTTTGTGCATGTGTGTGTCTTTCAGACCTGTGTGTAATTGACAAGCAAGAGTGAAAACATTGAATTTCCCCTCAGGGGGATTAATAAAGTAAATAAACTTAAACTTTTCCAATCCTCTTAGTGACTTTTTCTTTGTTAAAAACGACTAGCGACAAATCTAGCATCTTTTTCTGGTGTTACTAGAGACTGTACTCGTGTTTGGAGACTCTGACTTCTGTCACTCTGCAGTTACTGTCCCCAACGAGCAGCGAGTGCTGCTGTGAGTCACTCCACCGTCCCAAAGCACTCACAGGTGGTCACACTAGCCTCACACAGCAGCCACAGACGGTAGAATTTACGTATAAATAAACGGACACATTTTATGTAGGCCGAAAATGAGCTTCCCCTCCTTGAAAGACCAGCAGCCGCCACTGGTCTGAATACAATCCAACAATTACACCCATCTTGTACTGTGATTGGTCAGCTGTGTGGAGGTGTGAAAGAAGGCGGGGTTTAAACTTAAATCCTGCAACAACCCTTCTCTGTCAGCAGGTTAAACAGGGAGCAGCTACTGTGTGGATATATATAATCTGGACATACATTTAGATTGTGTAGCAGTGTTAGCTGTGATGCTAATGAACCTGTTGAATGTCCTGCAGCTGCGAAAACAATCAGTCACATGTTTGTTCATAGGTGTAACACACACACTGCTTGTTTCTCCTGCAGGCTGATCACTTTTTATTTGACTGTAATCCATCAGAGAGCTCACACACACACACACACTTAAAACACACACACCTTTATACAGTATTGGGCTGAGCAACATGACAATGAAAACTAAACAGGAAGTTGGTTTTAATTATGTCAGCAGCATGGTGTCAGTTTGCCACCACTTTGTTCGAGTGAAATATCTCAGCAACAATTGGATAGATTTTGGTAAGATGGGTCCAGACATTCAGGTTCCCTCCAGGATGAATTGTAGTAAATTTGGTGTGGTCAGCATTTTAAATGATCACATACATGTCACACTGTGTGAGATGGGTGTAAATTTTGCCGTAGGTTATCTTATTTCCAACTGTCTGAACTGTCGGTCAAGTCTCACACTGAGATCTACAACCTCTGTTTTGGATGGACAACCAAAATTTTACCCTGTTTCTCTCACATCTCAGGCAGCAAAAAATGTCTTTAATAACACCTGCAGGCTAACAGGCATTTTGACAGATAGGCACTGCAGACTAATTGTTTCATTCATTTGGTCTTTATCTGTCGGCTGTGTGATTCTGTTACCATGAGTTTCTGGGTTGTTGTTGTCCGATCCTTTCAGAGCTGCTGACTCACTTCCTGATCAGCAATCAGATCTACCCAACACACCCGATTTATACTGCTTTAGACTGAAGGGCACAGAGAGGGTACGGTGGCCAGCAGGGACTAAGTTTTAAGTTACAGGCAGCCACCAAAGATTGTTTGTTACTCAAATATGTTATTGCAATGTTTCCCAGGTGTTTACAGCAGGTTACTCTTACAGATTTATCCACCCAAGTCTCATTTTCATGAAATTATTTGCTCGGCAGCTGTTCTCTAATGCTGTGTGTGTGTGTGTGTGTGTGTGTGATGAAGTGCCATATGGGCCATATTTTCCTTGCAAGTAGCCACATTTTACCTCTCAGTCAGATGATCTGCTGTGTCCTCCTTCCATTCCCTCCATCATTAAATTTGTGCGGCTCTGACGGGACCTCACACAGGATGTGACAAAGCTTTTTCTTTTTGAACTCCATTCCGTTTTCAGCCCTGAGGGGTCGAACGTCTCTGAGTTATTGTTTGGATGGCGACGAGAGTGACGATTTAAAGCTGCAGAAGTCGATGGGTCAATTGAAAACGCTCATACATTTATTTATTTCATGCATTTCATTGTGCAAAAGCTCAGCAAGGCTGCTGCTGTTTAATATGTCAGCTGTATATGTTATGTGCTGTAATCTGCTGTTTACATCTGGGGGAGATCAGACTGTAGACTGGAACTATGCTACTGCCTTTTTTTTTAATACCAAACAACCACAGCATCAAAGAGCAACTTCACCAAAGAAGGAATATCAACTACTGTAACTGTTCAGCAAATGTTAACTGTAGTATTTAAGCCATTGTGTTTGTTAGAACAGATGCAGGTCTGTGTTTTTATTTTAGTTTAATTTATCTTATTCTATGTTTATTTAAATATTTGCATAGGTTCTATGTGTGTGTTGCATGAAGAGGCTACAGCTGTGTTGTAAAAGAACAATGGAGCCATAATTTGACATTAAAGTTAGATTAAATCGATGTACTGCAGAACTGATTTTGCCTTTTGTAATTATTAACGCTGCTTTTACAGAGACCTTAGTAAGGTTTCACTTCATAGTAGGCTTAGTGTACGATAAAGGATGAATCCAAATGTTGGCACTTTGCAGACGTTGCAGGCGGAAGTCTAGAAGTGCCCAGGGCTCTACATCCACAATTCATCCAGTCCACAAGGGGCCTCAGGAAGACTTTCTGCAGACTTCACTGATTTAATAACACACAATTTATTGCAATATGGCCATGATATTAAATATGTAGAAGTGTAGGCTGTTGAGGTAATCAGAATGCATTTTGTTATTGCAGCCTTTCCTATAAAGGCTGTGCAGTGTAATACCAAATATATAGACTTACAAAAATATCTGAAAAACAGCAAAAAAGTCTTCCAATGTAAGTAATACCAAATTTATTTAGTCACAGTCCGGCCATTTTTGACAAAAATCTCTGTATTTGAGTATGTGTAAGCTTATACATGATATAGAAATGCATGAAAAAAAGCCTGCAAATGGGATTTAAATCTTGTTATCTGCAGATGCTGCATCAATCAAAGTCTAGAGTTGGAGCTGTTGCTCGAAAGTTTCCAGCAACAAGTGAAACAGACTTGAAGCCTGTCTATCAATGGCTTTTATAGCCATGCAATATCACAGGCTTTACGTTATGACATTCAGCACGTTTCCATGCATAGTTAAGTGGAGCTATAGTTACAGGTCGACTAGGCTTTCTAATTGGACTTATGTTCTTGTACGATTTTACAAGCATGGGAGGGGAATCAGTTTATGACCAAAGTATGTCTAACTCCGCTACAATAGGTGGCAATATGCCCCCTTTCAACTTGTTAGTATTGGACCTTTTTCCCGTTGACCTATTACATCACAGACCAAACAATTGACAAACAAATTAGCTGCGGTTAGCTGGCAGCAAACTGGTACAGCTGGCACTGGAGGTAGTAACAGCACCGAAAAAATGTCTGTATAAAAGGGAAAGCCAGCAGGACAAGGCCATGGGTGGCATGGGTGTAACGTTTTGACAATAGTCAGGTTCAATTCACTATGTCCTGATTTCAACCTTTGCTCAAAATCTTTGGGGAGTTTATAACCCATACATTTTTGGAAAGTTTAGAGTCTAAAAAAACCCAAAACCAATGTTTCCATTTTTTTCAAAGTCTCTGGGGTGGCCATCTTGGACTTGTGCAAATGGCGACCACCCATAACCTGTTTCTAGGTGGATCCCTCATGATAAATCAAATTGGTTCTGAGTTTAGAAGTTAATTGCAAATTTTTCAAGCCAAAGAAACAAATGGGACCATTTCCAATACATTGAAAATAGAATCTGTTGCTGCACCTTCCCATAATGTGTTGTTGCTGTTGTTGTTGTTTTATCAGGTAAATAGGTTAATGTATCTCTTATTACTACACTTGGTAACTAGCTACATAGCATTAGCAGCTGCCTTCAGAAAAACAACAGCAAAGATAACCTAGTGTTAAATACTGGCTGACATACCTAGCTAATGTTAAACACAATAAGTTATTTAGCAGTCATCAGTTGAGAACTCGCTTGACAGCTAAGACATAGGCACGGACAGACGGCGTCATTCAGCCAGGTGACTCTTTTTAGTGATCTGACATAGCAGAAAACTCCATTCAGAGGTGGTTGCAGAGCAGTGCTGCCTGTGTACAAGAGGAGCAAGCATGTACACACATAGACCTCAAAGGGTGCTTGAGCCCCTGCCCTTTTTGCCTCACATAGAAAAGTGCCCTTTTTCTGCAGGTCGGGATTTTTTTTGTTTTCCCTGTCACACACAGCCTGATCTTCCTGCCCTGCCGAACAGATGTTGATTGAAACAAAATATCAGACAGGGAGATCGATGATTGGAAGCCCTGGGTGATGATGCCCCTCCCGTACCGCAATTAACGTTACAAGCATTTCTGTGGAAAGTAAAACTTATCTCTGGATGCGCAATCAGCACCAGTAGCCTAGTCCAGTAGTGACTTGTGAGTGGTGAGAGTGACGTTAAATCTTTGTTTGTTTGTTTGTTTGTTTTTAAATCTTACACCAATAATATTTTCAGTAGTTTTGGAGGGAGGGGAGAGATAAGGGAATGTTAAATGTTAAAATCTTTATCTTAAACTATTATATATATATATATATATATATATATATATATATATATATATATATATATATATATACATATGTTATTTTTATTTATTTTGTCTTGAAGTAAAGGAAGTTCAAGCATTTTTTGTATATTTGGAGGGAAGGGATGAAGGAATGGTAAATGTTAAAATCTTTATCATAAACCAATAATATTGTAATGAATCACTCACGAGCAGGAGTAACGTTCAGGAAAAGGTCAGTTTATTTACTCCCTCCAAAACTCCAGTAACACTCCAGGGGTAGCACGTAAAGTCTCCGTCCAAAACTCTGACTCCTCTACCGTTACACTACCCCCACATACACACATACTCACTTACAGTACACAGCGGGACAGCCCTCCCCCCTCTCTGCTCCACCAATCTCCAGCCTGCACACTGACTGACAGCTGACTCCATAATACCACACTCACCACTGCCCCAGGGCCGCTACAATATTTTCAGTATTTTTTGGAAGGAGGGAGGGAGGGAAAGGATGAAGGTATGTTAAATGTTAAAATCTTTATCTTAAACTAATTTTAAAAAATAAAATAAGAAAGTGTTTATTTCTTCTTATAAGCTTCTAAATTCCAAGATGTCTTCCAAATCTCAGTATTATGATATGGCATGAATTATATTAAAGGGCCAGTCAGCGGTTTCTGGTGGTATCTGCTGGTCAATCAGTGTATTGCAACTCTTCCCATAGGATTTCAATAGGGATTCTGGAACAACATGGCGGCATCCACGAAATTCGACCTGTACCTCTAGGTATATAAAACAACTCATTCTAAGATAAAGGAGAATGCAGAAATGATCACTTCTGATGTATTATGCATTATTTTATTATACTTATGAATATTATATTCAGTTTCCACAAAAAAACACATATTTAACGTTATATTAAGAGCATTTTATTTTCACCACTAGATGCCGCCAGAAACCGCTGACTGGCCCTTTAAACTAATCTGTTGGTGATCATTTCTTTGCACAAACATTTAAAAAGCAACTAGGGTATACAGCTAGGTTGTTAGCTAGCTATTTAGGACTAGTAGCCTACTTTATCAATTTATATTACATACTGTATTGTGCTAGACCCAGTGCCTTTTTCTGCCTTTGAGCCCCTGCCCCTCTATTAGCCTGTGGAGCGACCATTTGTCTGTCTTGTTGAGGCTGGGATATGTAAACAAACTTCAACACATCCCCCAGTGACAAGAGAGATGGAGCCAATAAAAGGATAGAGCACATTCCAGGGCACCTCTGTTGATGTCATCAATGAATTCAATGAGTCTGTGGTGGATTTCATTAGTGAAACAATAGAAGCAACTGCACCCAAAACTACAGTTAAATTATTCCACAACCAGAAACCATGGATTAACAGAACCATCCAGGATGCCATAAACACACACTGCAACCAGTCTAAACATGGACAATTATAAAGCAGCAACCTACAATGAAAGAAGAAAGACTAAATTCCAATGAAATGAGCCATCTGGATTTACCAGTGGTCTCTGCGTTCTCTCTCTTTCCCTCTCAAACACACAAACACACTCTTGACAGAAACGCAGGGATCAGTTCTTGTCTCTGTTCTCAACCTGTGTCTTGGGCTCTCATCAGCTGTAGTTCACCGACAGAGTCCCCGACAGGTCCAGATATTCAGCATGCTAGATATGTGTGGTGTATCTGCATTGCATTGGCAATGTTTGGCCTCACATGTTTCAACAGTTAGCATTCGAGCACCAGTTCTGCAAGTCTAAAGCCAACACTATTTTTTGTCTTATCTGGGGCGTCTGTTGGGGAGCTGCAACAACTATTTGCAAGTGGCAAATCAGGGCTTAAGTCCAGTAGTGTTAACTAGGCGTAACGTAACATGGTTCAAGATCTTCTGCGAAGCTGAGGATGACATCACTGAAGCTCTGAGGATGCTTACAGATAATTTTAGAGTAACGAAGGAACAACAGAAACAGTTGACGAGGTTTGTGTGTGCTTCTTATTACTCAAAAGGAATCACGATTATAAGCATTCCAGAGCTGAGATGGCACATTTTTACAAGTTTATGGCAGATAGTAACAAGCTACCACCTACAGAGGATGCACTGAGACATCTTATTGATAGGGGAGCTACATGTGCAAGCTCAAGTTTGGAGCCAGGCAAGCGTTCAGCAGCAAGTTGCTTTGAATCCTCTGCAAAATGGCTAAAAGCTACTTGAGTTACCCATTCCTCAGGCTTTCACTGAAATGGTGAGGTGTCACCACAAAGGAGACTGTTCAACACAAAGACGTTCCTGTAGGTCAAGGGACTTACAAGGCAATGACCTTTGCCTTTGCAGAAAACAATGTGAGAACGACCAGTACTCAAGATCTAAAAACCAGGATTAAGATGAAAGTGATACTGAAGATAAAGAATGACATTAAATTTCCAGACAATTACTTTAACTAGAATTACTGTGTTGTGCTTGGATGCCTCCGCACACCAGTTAAGTCTCTCTGGCAGTTTCCATCCATGTCTGTGAAAACGTGGATGCTTCACACACAGAAGATCTGTACAATCAGCAGTTTTTAGAGTCACCAATTCAGTTTCTGACCAAATGTCTCCCCTTTTGTTCCTGAGATATGATGTTGAATAATGGACAGAAAAGTCTTTTAGTAGAGCATTATAGTGACACAGTGAAGCTGACCTTTGACCTTTTGAATATAAAATGTCATCACTTCATCACTTTATCCTGTTACCAATTTGTGTAAAATGTAAGCAAATTAATTACTGCATTACAACTATAAAGATGTTTTATGAGGTCACAGTGACACATCCAAGTGATTGTTCTTAGTTTATGGGAATATCTGAATAAATAAAATGTATATTAATCTATCAATGTAAACACCTGCATAGCTTTGAACTTGACTTTTTTTTTTTTAGAAAAGCTGTTTTGAATATCTGCCATGTTTAAAGTCCAAAATGGCCACCATAGAGAGCTTGAAAAAAATGGAAACAGTTTTCATATTCCTCATGTTCTAATGATTCCAGAAATGTATAGTTCATAGACCCCAAGAATTTTGAACAAAAATACATAAGGAACTGGACTACAAAGTGTAATGTGTGAGACCAACCACGGGAAATTTGAAAAGTAGCTGCTAGCAGATGGCAGCTAACTCATGGAAGAAGAACAGTGGCCGAAAATGTCAACAAATAGTGAAAACAATGAGGTCCAGGAGCTCGTTACTGTCAGAGCGGATGACGAGAGATCAGCCGCCATATAACAGGGACGATAAACTATTGTTATTGACATGTCATGCTGTTGTAATTGTTTATATAGTGCTGCTGATGTTATATGTCACACCAGAGGCTGATGCTGTTGTGTTACATGTCACACCCGTGTTGTGCCGTACAAGGATTTCTAACAAAGGCCTACACTTTATCCATAAACTTTTGGGCATACATGTAACAATCAAAGCCTGAGACCACATGTTGGCGCCCAAAACAACAAAGGAATCAGTCAACCCCCTTTCTATGTGTGAATCAGCTGATTCAACCCCCAACACAGCACCCCAGCTGACCAGCAGAGATCCCTTGAAATACACAGCTCCCATTGGGTGAAATCCGCCGTGGCCAACCCCGCACCGATGACGTCACGCCGGGGTATATCATCACAAAGCGTGCCTGAGGGAAACGCTTCTGGCTGCGATCCTCATAGCCAATAGAAGTACCCACAACTGTTCCTAAAGCTTAGCAACTCGTCCCACACGGCGAACGCTTTAGAAAAAGTTATTACTGTGCACAGTTAGACGCGTTTTAGGCCTACGGATTTCCCTCGCTGGTCGAGCTGATCTCCTCTCCTCTCCCTCACTCTGTGCGCCGAGGAACACAGAGTAGCCCGGTACGAGACCACGGATTGACCCTCTCACCCGGATGCCCGCGGATGCGAAGTTTGGTAGATAACAAGGACTGCCTGCTTCAAGAAGAAGGACAAGGACCCCCTTCTTTCCCCGAGTGATTCCCCGCTACGAGCCGGAATTAACTTGCCTCGCCAGAGACTCACCCCCTCGCCGAGGACCCGTTAGCTGCTGTGAGCCGCTAACCACTTCACCTCTGCCGCAACAAAGGATGCACGAGGAACGACCGACACATCACTCCACCTTCTGCAACAGTAAGAGGCTTTAGCTCTGGGCAGATATTAGTTAGTGTGTGTTTTCTTTTTAAGTTTTGTAAGGGCTTGTTGATACGGACTGCCGCGTCCAATTTTGGCTGCATTGATATTGTAAAAATATTGCTTGTGTTGCTGCTGTCTGTTATTCTTCTGCCTGTTTGCGTCTGCTTGTAATACGTAGTGATCCGACCTCGTCGGACCGCTATTGTGTCGCCCCGCACACGGGATTGATCAGTACTTCGGCTGTGTTGGTTCAATGTCCAGATTCACGCCGCTCACCAGCTGAGCCGAGCTGGTGAGCGGCGTAACACAGACGGGTTACTGCATCTCAATACCGCCTGCGTGACCACACTTCTGAGTGCTCCCCTTTCTCTCTTCCTCTCTTCCACTAACCTACACTTGGAGCCGAGCAATTTGAACTTCCCTCTCTACCGGCTCCCCTCCTTTTTTCTTGAGTCACGTGCTTTCTTGGCGAGCCGCCATTGCGTGACGTAGCTTGCAGCGTCACAGCCGCCATCTTGCTACGCTCACACACCTCCCTCTCTCTCACACACCCACTCGCTCAGACACACACACACACACACACACACACACACACACACTCACACATTCTCGCTCACTCGCCCACTTTCTTCCACGCCCTCTCTCACACACACACACATACATACACACACACACACATTCTCACTCACTCACCCACTTTCTCCCACACCCTCATACACACCCACACACACGCACACACACACACACACACACACACACACACACCCTTCTTGATGCTTGCTGGTTGATTCGGTAATGTTTTATAGTTGATAGGGTTTATAGAGCAATGTTGATGTTGGTTGTAAATTAATGTCATCAGTGTGAATAAACCCTGTTATACTGCAAAGAGAGGTTGCTCTGGTCTTTCATTGTATACTGTGATGAAGCTGGTTGACAAAGTCAGTGCCTGAGCTCCACTCCTTCCTGTTCATCTTATAGTTGCTGATATCTCCCTAGAATTAGCTTCCTAAGTGAACACTCTTGAGACTGAATTTACGTCTGATCATTGGTCCGGGTTTTCTCGGTGGTGCCCCGCTGTAAGCTTATTTGATTATTATGCTTATGTAATAATTAATTAGTTATTAATTAATTAATCAAATATTTTAATAATCCATAATTAATATTAATAATTATGAATTATTGCCAATGATCATATTTAGCTCCTCCTCTTCCCAACACCCGTCACACCTCTTTTGCTTCAGCTATGTCGTCATGCTGTCTAAAATCACACACTGGAGCGGCACGATGCTGCCATTGTTTGGTTTGTTGTAAAAATGTAAAGGAGTCATAAAGAAGAAATGTCCTAGGGGCTCTATAGAGCCATCTCTGTGTAAAAAGGGCTTATAGCTATTTTCAACGTTCATGACAATTGTACAGGGGTTAATTTTTATTTAAAGAAAACCTATTATGCTTATTTTCAGGGTCATATTTGTAATATTGGTGTCTAGTGGAATAGATTTATGTGCTTTAATGTTTCAAAAACATGTTTTTTCTTACACTGCCCATTGCTGCAGGACCTCTGTCTGAAACACTTTGTTCGGGCTTATGTCCCACCTCTTCAGCAGCCCAGTTTGCTGTGTTTGGTCAGCTCGCTCAGTCTGTTGTGATTGGTGCAACACTTAGGGCATGTAACGGAAACATCATGCCCCTTACCTTAACTGAATTTCACCTCCAGTGGCTACATGAGCTGTTAAAACATGCTGTGGCTAAGCTAACAATGGCGGCCGTTCATCCTCATCAATTTGAGTGGAGAAACACGAGCCGATAGGCTTAAAGATACACATAACTAAGGGTGTTGCCACTTTGACTGACATATGGGTGCAGTTCATGAAAGTTAATTTGTCATGTTTTAGCCACCTAAGAACAACACACTCTCAATCCGACCTCGTCACATATTGGTGTTTGGTCATGGATCTTCCACTTCCAGATACGATGTGAAAGGTACCCTGGGTGCGTTGTTGGCCCATCCACCATCTGCCATATTGGGATTTTCGCCACCTAAACTTTCGCTCTTGTCCCGCTGCGTTCCCCCTGATGCTGTGAAGTGGCGTTAAACTATAACAGCGACCAGCCTTGTATCATACTGACCCTCTAAGGAGTCCGATGTTCAGTTTTTCCTGTTTGTTTGAATGGTATTAAGCCTGATTTTGCTAGCAAGAATTAGCATTATCCCAGTTAACCATAGCTGTAAATGCACTGTGCTGATCAAGCTAGCATCTGTCATTAGGATTAGCTCCAGCCTCACTTCCAAATATGGTCACTTTTGGCTCCAAAAATTCAAGATGGCAATGGCCAAAATGCTGAACTCAAGGCTTCAAAATGGGAGTCCACAAACCATTGAGTGACTATGTCCATTTTTTATTCAGTCTGTGGTTATGTCTATTATTGATCAGTGATCAAAGCGTGGAAAAGTGGTGCACAAAGTGGAACAAAATGACCCCTGTAGTGTTGTGTGGAATGGAGAGAACTGGACCCAAAAGCAAGACCCAGACAGCTGTTAACCTTTGAATGGTTTTATTTAAAAAAACAAAAACAAAACAAGAAAGGATGTTTTGGGTTGAAGCTGGGCTCTCAAGAGAAACAAGGAAGGCAAATGGGTAACGAGTGAATGTGGATCTGTAGCAGGCAGGCAGAGCGGGGCAGGCAGGCAGGCAGAACAAGGCTGGAAGAAGGTGACAGGCTGAAGTGGCAGGCACAAGGGTAATCAGTGAGTGTCAATCTGAGGCAGAAAAAGACAAGTTTTAAGCAAAAATCCACGAGGGAAAAAAACTCTCATAGTCCTGGGCAGCTTAAGTCTGACAGCGGATGGATTTATGACGTGCTCAGTGACAAATGGACCAATGCAGCGGGGGGACAGTTTTTTGGATTCAGTTCTCAGTGGTATGTTCTTGGAAGAAAGCCAAACTTTCTGACCTGGTCTGTATTGTGGGGCTGGGATCCTGTGGCGGTCGGCAATTCACTGATTGCGGTCAGCAGAGCAAAGCAGGGTAGCACGGGTGTCCTTCCAAATTTTACAACAGCGGCGGAGATGCATTTGGATTGAGTGTACAGCAAGGTCACTTTTCTGGGAGGGAAACAGAGGTGGTCGAAAACCCAATGATGCTTCAAAAGGGGACAAACCCGTCACTGCAGTGGTCAGAGAGTTGTGGGCATACTCAATCCAGGCGAGATGAGAGCTCCAGGATGAGGGGTTGGAGGCAGTAACACAGCGCAAGGCTGTCCCAAGGTCCTGATTAGCCCTTTCTGACTGGCCGTTGGTCTGAGGATGGAAACCAGAGGTGAGGCCTACAGAGGCACCAAGAGCTTGACAGAGTGTTTTCCAAACCTGAGATGTGAACTGGGGACCCCAATCTGAGACTATGTCCAACAGAATGCCATGAAGATGGAAAACATATTGGATAAGCCTGTGGTTATTCTCATTTATCCAGGTCATAGTTATCTCAAGGCAGTTGAATCGAACACAACTGGACTTAGTTTTGTCTTAGAAGATGTTTCACCTCTTCTCCAAGAGGCTTCATCAGTTCATGCTTGTCTGACTAGGCTGGAACTAGTCTGACAAACTGGTGTGGAAAGACCCAGGTATTTAACCTCTGAGGAGGGCTTCACAAGGCCAATGATGTCATTGGTTCGTTAATGCTCCAATGGTGTGTCAACGACGGCCGTTGAAACTCCTGCTGCAACAATGGTCATTGGAGTCATTAGAGTCACATGAGGCCATTTGTGAACGACCATTGTTTTTAGAGGTTAAGCTGTTAAATCTCCTGGGCAAGGATGAAAGGACAGCATTATAGGTGACCGTACACCACACACCCAGAAGAGCAACCTGGTGTACGCTGTCCAATGTAGCAAGGAATGCCCAGACTTGTACATTGGTGAAACAAAACAACCACTAAACAAACGCATGGCCCAACACAGAAGGGCTAACTTGTCAGGGCAAGACTCAGCTGTCTATTTATACCTCAAGGAGAAACTACACTCCTTTGAAGACAGCAATGTGCACATTTTGGACAGGGAAGACAGATGGTTTGAAAGAGGTGTAAAAGAAGCTATCTATGTGAAACTGGAAAAAACATCTCTCAGTAGAGGAGGAGGTCTGCGACACCACCTATCCCCCACCTATAAAGAGGTGAAACATCTTCTAAGACAAAACTAAGTCAAGTTTCATTCAATTCAATTGTCTTAAGATGAGGTGTTGGATAAGGTGGTCTGCTGTTTCACGGGCTGTGGGGAGTTTAGGGAGAGCAACAAAATGAACTGCCTTAGAAAAACGGTCAACTCTGGTAAGAATGACTGTATTACCTTGTGAAGGAGGTAAACCAATGACGAAATCTAGGGCAATGGAGGGCAACGAACAGGAAGTGTCACTTCAGGAGGGTCAGGGTACGGTTCATACCTGGATGGCAGGTGAAATGGGACGTGTGCACCCACTGGAGGACCTGGGAACTAGCTGAATCAGGTACAAACAAGCGGTTAGGTGGGCCGTTACCTGGATCTGTCTGAGTTTGCTGAGCCTCTCGAACTATGGACTCTATCTTCCAGGAAACTGCTGCCACAATGCAGGTTGAGGAGAGGATGCTGTCTGGGATAGTCTCATCAGCAATGTGTTGGCGGGAGAGAGCATCAGGCTTCACATTTATGGAACCGGGTCTGTAGGTGAGAGTAAAGGTAAAACGACCAAGAAACAATGCCCAACGTGCTTGGTGAGAGTTCAGACGTTTAGCTGTCTGGATGTAGGCCAGGTTTTTGTGGTCTGTCCACACCAGAAATGGCTGCTCTGCTACCTCCAACCATTGTCTCCATTCCTCTAATGCTAACTTAACTGCTAGCAGCTCCCTGTCGCCAACATCGTAGTTACGCTTGGCTGGAGAAAGACGACGGGACAAAAAGACACAGGGATGGAGCTTCTGGTCTGGGCCTGAGCGTTGAGAGAGGACTGCACCCACTCCTGTGTCAGAGGCATCCACCTCAATGATGAATTGGCAGGATGGATCGGGTTGGACCAGAATGGGAGAAGAAATGAAGAGATTCTTCAACTGTGAGAAAGCACTTTCAGCCTCAGGGGTCCAGGAAAACTGAATGGAGGAGGAAGTGAGTTTGGTGAGGGGTGCAGCTACCTTACTGTAGTCTCGGATGAATCTGCTGTAGAAGTTTGCAAATCCCAAGAACCGCTGTAGCTGGTTCCGGGTGGATGGTCTTGACTACTCTGCCACTGCCTTGATCTTTTCAGGATCGGTCCTCACCTGCCCATTCTCAATGATGTAGCCCAGGAAGCTGACAAAACTGGCGTGGAATTCACACTTCTCTGCCTTCACGAAAAGTTTATTCTCCAGCAGCCTCTGGAGAACCTGGTGGACGTGGGAGACATGGTCAGACATGTTCTGGGAGAATATCAAAATGTCATCAAGGTACACAAAAAAAAAGCGGTTGAGGAAATCTCTCAGCACATCATTTACCAACGCCTGGAAGACTGCTGTTAAACCAAAAGGCATTACCAGGTACTCAAAATGTCCAAGTGGAGTGTTGAATGCTGTTTTGCATTCATCCCCTTCTCTGATTCGAACCAGGTGGTTGGCATTCCTGAGGTCCAGGTTAAAGAACACTGTGGCTCCTTGAAGA
The DNA here is from genome assembly GCF_041903045.1 of Epinephelus lanceolatus. Taxonomy (NCBI): domain Eukaryota; kingdom Metazoa; phylum Chordata; class Actinopteri; order Perciformes; family Serranidae; genus Epinephelus; species Epinephelus lanceolatus. Next base: position 40,311,122 of record NC_135749.1, read on the forward strand.
GGCTCAAAAGCAGAGGTGATTAAAGGCAGCGGGTATTTGTTTTTTTACAGTGATGTTATTTAGCCCCCTGTAGTCAACACATGGGCACAATGATTGATCTTTCTTGGAAACAAAGAAGAAACCAGCACCAACAGGAGAGGAAGATGGTCTGATTATGCCTGCAAAAAAAGGGTGAATGACTTGCAACAAGAAGCCGTCATAAACGATGGGTGTCATCTCAAGGCGCATCTATAAAAAGGTGCATAAATCGAAATACAGATAGCTACCAAAAGTCCAATCCACCAGGAGGTAACTCGTAGGAGCAAGGGGGGGATTTTTGAATGGAGACAGAGTCAATGGAAGGGGCGAATATCCATATCCATATCCATATCCATATGTATTTCGATTTATGCACCTTTTTATAGAGGCGCTTTGAGATGACACCCACCGTTTATGACGGCTTCTCTGGCCAGATACATAGCTTGGGCTATGTTGTCTTTAGAGTATGCCCTCTATTGAGATCTTTATATATTTGTATATTTAGGGCCCGAGCGACAACTTTGTCG